>NC_069501.1:587228530-587528530 GCF_027579735.1 Bombina bombina
AACAATAACATTTTTGGTGTTTACTATCCCTTTAAATATTTTTTATTAGACTGCATTATTATGAGTGTAAATTTATTTTTTATGTATTTTGTGCTACTTTTTAGTCGAGAGCAACAGTTAACCAGAGCTCTGAAATTGAGCTATCCAGACGTACATTCTTTTGACAAACTTGCATTTTAGCGAATCAGGGCTGAATCATAAATAACTCCACAGGAGTGAGCACAATGTTGTTTATATGGCACACATGAACTAGCGCTGTCTAGCTGTGAAAAACTGTCAAAATGCACTTAGATAAGAGAGGGTCTTCAAGGGCTTAGAAAAAGAGCATATGAGCCTACCCGAATTTCAGCAAATAATACAAAGAGAACAAAGCAAATTTGATAATAACTGTAAATTCAAAAATTGTTTAAAATTGCATGCCCTATGTGAATCATAAACGTTTTATTTTGACTAGACTGTCCCTTTAAGAAACTGACCTGTTTAGAGAACTCACCTTCCCTCCACAGGCTCTTCCTTATCCTAAAAAGAGAAAATATATTGTGATCTATATTCTATATGATCTTATTGCTGCAACTACAATCCACATGACAAACTACCTTCAACCTGTAGATTTTAGTTAGTTTATTTAGTTCATGTACCCTTTGTAATGGAATTTTGCAACACTTTACAAATAAATGGTAATATTGTCATTAACTTAATGTAATTAGGTAACATTTGAAGGTACAACATGCAGGCTATGCCTAACAAAACTCAGTAGTATGCACAGGCATTCATTATAACATATTGCCCCCTAGTGGAGAAAAAAAAGCATGAAAAGCAGATTTTAAAATAAGCTGCATTAATTATAATGATAAAATGACACGCTCTAATTGGTTAAACCTGCCGTTTTATCACTAACCATGAGGTTTGCAGCATTGCTAGTGGTAAAATGACATGCTCTGATGAATTAGATAATGTCATTTTATCACTATAATGGTCCTTTACGTTTAGGTCCTTTACGTTTAGGGAGGTAGCCTGTTAGATCTATTTAATTCAGAAATCCACAAAGTTACACTCTTCCATTACTAATGCTCTTATATTCTCATCCTTTAATAAAACCAGTAGGCACCACTGAATGAGTAAACAACCAAATTATGAACTTAAATCTCTCTTTTTTATTATATTTGGTTTAGGATGTCCTATGAACATTTTCTATGCTATCCTTAAAGGTACATACAAGTAATGTCCTTACTGCATTCTTGTTTGCATATAGCTTTGTTTAAACCCTCCAAAGGGGATTAAAGATAGTTAAAATCTAGTGCAGAGCAACAATGCGCTACTGGTAGCTAACTGAACAAATCTGGTGAGCCACTGACAAGAGGCACATGTGTGTAGCTTCCAATCACCAGCTAACTCCCAGTAGTGCACGGCAGCTCCTGAGCCTACCTAGGTATGTTGGTCAACAAAGAGTAGAAAAAAAACTAAGTAAATTAGATAACAGAAGTAATTTGAAAAGTCTTTTAAAATTGTATGCCTAGCTGAATCAAGTTTCATTTTGACATTTATGTCCCTTTAAAGGGACATATAAGAGTAATAATAAAATGATATGTTGTCTAGAGCATTTCCTTTTTGCAGCATTGCTTGCTTACATTTACTTGTGTAACCCCTGCAAAAGGGTTAAATGTATAAAGTTTCACACATGCAGGATGTCCGTCAACAAAAACTAGGTTGTCTTAAAAGGGGCACATTTTTGCCTCTACAGATGTATCCATTCTCTAGGTAATGTAGGTGTTCCTGATAGGTGGTGAAAGATTGCTAGAACTAGAGGATCAACAAAAACATATTCAACGGTAACATTATTTAACCCCTTAACTGCTGAGCCATTTTAAACCCTGTGCTGAGCTGTTTTGTAGTTTTTACATGCAGGTCACATTTAATTCCTACTGTAGACCATTTTTCAGTGATAAACCCACACATATTATATATTTTTTTTTTCAGTAGACCAAACACATTCAAACTATATTGTTATTTTATGAAGATATCAAGACGTGAGAACTATGCAACAATATGTTATTTTTTTTTTTACATTTTTATTAAAATAAATAAAGTTCCAAACAATAGTGTGTGTGTGTTTGATTTTTAAAGGCACAGTCTACACAGTAGTAATTCTTAAGCCTTAACTTAGGTTGAGTAACAAACAGCTTCCTGCAACCCTTTCCACATATTGCAGCAGCAACGGTAAAAAAGTTATTTTGAAAAGAATAGAGTTTTTTGCCACTTCAAAATGGACGCCAAACTCTGCTCACTGATGACATAATAACCGATGTGCTGCATACGGTGTCCAATCACAAAGGACTCACTAGTTTGATTCTAAATCTGAGGAAACACCGATTTGTGCATGCACAACTGCAGAAGGAACATTGACAACCACAATTTTGCAGCCATAAATCATATTCATGCTGGAGCAGTTTTAATCACCTATGCCACCTCTTGAAGTCCTTTTTATATCAGAGCATAATATACTTGACATGTATAGACTGACGCACACTGCAGTTTGCTTCTTTGACTGACAGAGGGCTGAGACTCTGACACACAATGCTCCGGCGGCCTCTGGCAGTCAAGGGGTTAATGCATGCCATAGTAATCTCAGTTGTGAACCTGGACCTACTGGGTACTTGGATTCAGAGCTCCATTAAGCGTGACAAGAGAAACATATTCGCAGCCGGTGTTATGCCGAGAATGGTTTCCCCATCGACAGCAGTTTCCCCCAGCGCTCGGCAATCTCCGGCGCTCTGCCCCCGCTGTAGCTACTGCTACCTGCCCCATTAACGTTCCAATTGTCCTAATTATAACGTGTGCGTGCACGCAACAGGTTTTATAAAAATAACACATAGGCCTCTAGTTATCAAGCTCCGTAAGGAGCTTGATGGCCCCTGCTGGCGAGTCTTCAGAAGACCGCTGCTCCATAACCTGTCCGCCTGCTCTGAGCAGGCAGACAGACATCGCCGGAAATCAACCCGATCGAGTACGATCAGGTTGATTGACACCCCCCTGCTGGCGGCCTATTGGCCGCGAGTCTGCAGGGGGCGGCGTTGCACCAGTAGCTCTTGTGAGCTGCTGGTGCAATGATGAATACGGCGAGCGTATTGCTCGCCGTATTCAGCGAGGTCTGTCGGACCTGATCCGCACTGTCGGATCAGGTCCGACAGACCTTGATAACTTGGGGCCATACTGTAAACATACTACTTATGCCTAAACACTTAAACAGGTTTCAGAAAAATAAGGCATACTATAAACATACTACTTAAACTTATTTTTCTATGAGTATATATATATATAAATATATTATTATTATATATACATATGTATATGTATGTATATATGTATAAGTGTATATATATATATATATATATATATATATACATATACTCCCTTTCCAATTAATCCCACATAGTTACTATAGCAAATGTCCTCTAACTATGAACTTATCTGTGGAAAAAAATATCTACAAACAAATATCTCCACATGCTTGTCATTGGTTCTTTCCCCTCCCCTTTCGAAATTAACTGTTTAACCCTGACTAAGTGCTAAAACATGACACGTCATTGCTAGGAGTCGGGTTACACTATAATAATTAGTATATTACTGACAAAAATCATAAATGCCACCCCGCTCTCCTCTCTTGAATACGGTAGAGTGAGCAAAAACATAAAAGGCGATATGACAGTGATAGCTATATATTTAAATTGACAGGCTGCTTCTCCCATAGCAGTAGTTTGTATTTCTTTCACTTGAGGGGAAAGTAAATTTACACTGTTATACAGGCTGTACACTCACTACTTTACATTGTAGCAAAGTGTCATTTCTTCAGTGTTGTCACATAAAAGATATAATAAAATATTTACAAAAATGTGAGGGGTGTACTCACTTTTGTGAGATACTGTATGTACTGTGTATATTACACTATATATATATATATATATATATATATATATATATACACACAGTATATAAATATATATACTGTATATATTAATATGTATATATATAAATACATACAGTATATATATATATATATATTTATATATATATATGTGTGTATAAATACATATATATATATATATATATATATATATATATGTATATATATATATAAATACATATATATGTATATATACATATATAAATATGCATTTATATATATATATATACATACATATATTTAAATACACACACACACACACATATATATATATATATATATATATATATATATATATATATATATATATATATATAACACATACTATAAACAACCTACTTAAGCTTAAACAGGTTTTAGAAAAATAAAAGATAAAATAAACATACTACTTAAGGGACAGTCAACACCAGAATTTTTGTTGTTTAAAAATATAGATAATCCCTTAAAGGGCCACTAAACCCAAAATCTTTCTTTCATGATTCAGATAGAGAATAGAAATTTAAACAACATTACAATTTACTTTCATTATTTATTTTGCTTCATTTTTTAAATATCCTTAGTTGAAGAAAAAGCAATGCACATGGTGAGCCAATCACACAATGCTTCTATGTGCAGCAACCAATCAGCAGCTAGTGAGCATATCTAGATATGCTTTTCATCAAAGAATATCAAGAGAATAAAACAAATTAGATAATATAAGTAAATTAGAAAGATGTTTAAAATTGCATTCTCTTTCTAAATCATAAAAGAAAAAATGTGGGTGGCATGTCCCTTTAATTACCCATTCTCCAGTTTTGCATAACCAACACAGTTATAATAAAACATGTTTTACCTCTGTAATTAATTAACTTGTATCTAAGCCTCTGCAGACTGCCCCCTTATTTCAGTTCTTTTGACAGACTTGCATTTTAGCCAATTAGTGCTCACTCCTCTGGAAATTCACGTGCATGAGCTCAATGTTATCTATATGAAACAAATGAACAAACACCCTCTACTGGTGAAAAACTGTAAAAATGCATTTAGATTAGAGACGGCCTTCAATGTCTAAGAAATTAGCATATGAACCTCCTAGGTTTAGCTTTCAACTAAGAATGTCAAGAGAACAAAGCAAAATTGGTGATAAAAGTAAATTAGAAAGTTGTTTAAAATTACACGCCCTATTTGAATCATGAAAGTTTTTTGGGACTTGACTGTCCCTTTAAGCTTTTGTGTGAGTATATATGGATACATATGGATATATTTATATATATCTATGTATAGCAGGGATGTGCACTCTCACTCCATCAAACATCTGCCAGGATGCTAGTGGAATCAATAGCAGGAAACAAAAAACTTGCACTCACTGGTGGTCATATATATTACTGTGTCCTTCAGTTTTTTTAATAGATCAAAATAAAATTGCTGATCCTAACACCATATTATTTATAAATGAAAATCATGGAAATTGTCAGGGGTGCATAAACTTTTGCATACAACTGCATAGTGTGTATGTATATATTGTGACAGGGTTAAAATAAAATCTTTATTAAAAATAATTTGAAATCATGGGAATAATTTTAAGCATTAAGGCAATTACTTTTTATGCCTTTTTAACTTACACCCCTGCCATCCCTGTAGAGTATCCTCACTGATTTTGCTCTCCCTGGACTCACTCCAGATTTGGTTTCCCCAGCTTGTCAAGGGCTAAAGTGATTCCTACCCCCTTTTATTGAGTGGCCATCATTTGTGCCACCCCAGCTAAACTGTTCTCACTCAGATTCCATTCCCTGGACTCATTCTGGACTCATTCTGGCCAAGGGAGGCAGGGGAAACCCACTAAAGCACTGCTGCTTTCAGATTTGGTTTCCCCCCAAATATGGTTTCTCCAGGCTGGTTTCCCCTGAAATATAGTTTCACAAGGGTTAAACAGAATCAGATCTGCTTTCCCCGGGCGCCCTACACCCCTGCCATCCCTAATAGAGTATCCTCACTGTTTTCACTTTCCCTGGACTTTCTACGTCCTGGGGAAACAGATATCTCACTGTAACACTGCTGCTGTCAGATTTAGTTCCCCAGCTTTTCAAGGGTTAAAGTGATGGCTATCACTTTATTATTATTATTATTTATTTATAAAGCGCCAACAGATTCCGCAGCCCTGCCCATGGGTACAAGGATAACAGTACAAAGGAGAAACAATACGATAAAAGACAAAATTTTACAGACAAAATACAGGGAGAATTGAGGGCCCTATTCCCATGGGGACCTTACAATCTAGATGGGTAGGAGGATGGGAAACAGGAGGTGGGGACTGCAAAGGTGAGAATGATATTAGTGAGGAGATAGAGGGCAACTGTTAGTTAAGTGAAGTTAGTTTGTTAATAAGTTGGGTGATAAGCTTCCCTGAACAGAAAGGTCTTTAGGGAACGTTTAAAGGAGGAGATTTAGGGGCAAGTTTGACAGCACAAGGAAGTGCGTTCCAGAGGGTTGGGGCCGCACGAGAGAAGTCCTGTAGTCTAGCATGAGAGGAGGTGATGGTAGAGGACACAAGAAGCAGGTCATTGTTGGATCTTAGGGGGTGGGCAGGAGTATATTTGTTGATAAGTGAGGACAGGTAGGGTGGGGCAGCATTGGTGAGGGTTTTGTAGGTCAGGGTAAGAATTTTTAATTTAACTCTGTTGTGAATGGGGAGCCAGTGAAGGGACTCACAGAGAGGTGCAGCAGAAACAGAGCGTCGATGGATGGATTGGAGGGGAGAGAGGTGGGAGAGAGGGAGGCCAGTTAGTAAGTTGTTGCAGTAGTCAAGTCGGGAAATTACCAGGGAGTGGATTAGCTGTTTAGTAGTTTCAGCACTTAGAAACGGACGAATTTTGGACTTAGAAACGGGCGAAATTTGCGCCATCCCAACTAAAATATGCTCACCCTTTTTCCACTTCCTGGACGTATTTTGGCCAAGGGAAGCATGGGAAACTTACAGAAGCTCTGCTGCTGTCAGATTTGGTTTCCCCAGCTTGTCAAGGGTTAAACCAATATATACCCCTTTCCGTGAGTGGCCATTACTCGTGCCATCCCAACTAAACTATGCTCACCCTTTTCCCACTCCCTAGACTCATTCTGGGAAACTCACAGAAACACTGCTGCTGTCAGATTTGGTTTCCGCAGAAATATGATTTCCCCAGCTTGTCAAGGGTTAAACCAATTCAGACCGGCTTTCCCTGAGTGCCTGACATGGCTGTGGATCTTGACCACTATTAAACATATTTCTGGGGAAACCAAATCTGACAGCAGCAGTGTTTCTGTGAGTTTCCCCTGATTCCCTTCACTAAATGGAGCTGCTGGTGCAACGCTGCCCCCTGCTGACTCGCGGCCAATCAGCCGCCAGCAGGGGGTGTCAATCAACCCGATCGTACTAGATCGGGTTGATTTGCGGCGATGTCTGTCCGCCTGCTCAGAGCAGGCAGACATGTTATGGAACAGCGGTCTTTGTGACCGCTGCTTCATAACTGCTGTTTCTGGCGAGCCTGCAGCCTCGCCAGAAACACGGGGCATCAAGCTCCATACGGAGCTTGATACATATGCCCCTTAATGTGAGCAGCTTAATGCAAAAAGAGCTTAATGTACCAAAATTCACCCAAACCTCAATCAATTGCCTTGAAACTTGGCACAAACTCAGTTTGTCACTTTCCAAACCGATCCTAGAAGTTTCATGGTATTTGGTTTCCCACAAGGCAAATGAGTGACATTAAGCTTGTTTTTTGGGGAGCTTAGTGTGGCTTAACGTACAAAATTGAACTTAGATGTCAACCAATTTCCCCCAAACTTCCCACAATACATTAATCTATCTATTCAAGCATATTCTGAAAATTTCAGGACATTTGATAAAACATACCAAAAGTTATTTGCATTTAACTATTTTTTTACAATCCTAAAACATTTCATGTGAATGGCTTAACGTAAAAATGAGCTTAATGTACCAAAATTTGCCTAAACATCAATCAATTGCCTTGAAACTTGGCACAAACTCAGTTTGTAACTTTCCAAACCTATCCTAGAAGTTTCATGTATTTTGGTTTCCCACAAGGCAAATGAGTGACATTAAGCTTGTTTTTTGGGGAGCTTAATGTGGATTAACGTACAAAATTGAACTTTGACGTTAACCAATTTCCTCCAAACTGTTCACAATACATTAATCTATCTATTCAAACATATTCTGAAACATTTAGGATATTTGATAAAACAATAAAGCATACCAAAAGTTATTTACATTGAACTATTTTTTACAATCCTAAAACATTTAGGGGCCAATTTATCAAAGCTTCAACTGATAATACGATGGAATCCACTAGAATCTCGCCTCATATCCAACGCAAATTGAATCCACCATAATTATCAGTGTCAAGATCATCAAATGTTGAAATGTGTGAAATAATATACGCTCCCGCGATCTCAATCTGACGCAGATCGATGCTTGCATCATCCCAGATGTTTTGAATACACATTCAACTCTATATGACCCTTTTTCCAATTTACCAAACATTTAACAGGTACGCTTCCGTCTATTCCAACGCAGCGTACCTATTGTTCAAACCACCACCCTTGAGGCTGCGGATGCCATAGAAATCAATGGGAGTCTGAAAACACAGAAAGGTTATGTTCAATGCTGCAAGACGATGAAGCATATTAGATAATAAAAGTAAATTAGAAACTTTATTAAAATTCTATACTCTTTCTAAATCAAACAATAGTATTGCTCCAAATTTGGTGCAAAGTATTGCTTCAATTTTGATGCACTAGTAGATATAGGGATAAAAATGAAATGCATTACTACTTATGGATTATGTTGCATCTTTGTCTATCATTACAAATCAAAAGGACAATATTATTGCTCCAAACTTGGTGCACTAGAGATAAAAATGAAATAAATACATAACATAATATAGCTAACTTTCTTTTTTTCTTTTTGGATAAATCTATATGCACCATGTTTAAGGCATGTAATACAAGTCCCACACTCCACTTCGCACCAAATTTGACGCAACACTTTTCGCACCAAATATGACGCAATACTCCTAGACAACCCACACACTAGTGAATTTTTCCACCACTTTTGATTGGGATATGCATAATCACATGATTTATGACATCAACCAATCAAATTTAAAAATGCATTGTATAGTATCACTAACGAATAAAATTGCTCAATACTTGTGTCATTGATCACTCATCAGAACTTGTAAGTGCCATCTGTTACATTGTGTATTATACTTTGAAAGTATGTATATGTGTAATTAGTATTAAAGATAAACATTGATGCTGACATTAGGACACACAGTGTAATATTTTAATGATTTTAAAATTTGAATGATATTTGATTCAATATAATCTTAGGCTGATAGCTCAAAGGGATAGCCCACCTAACATTAAAGTGTCATGATTCAGATACAGCAGAAATCAAAATCACCTCTTTACTGTCATGCTATTTTTAGTGTATTTCTTCCTTCTCTTGAATTTCATTTTCATTAAGAAATGTCATCTTATATGCCAGCTGATTTTATAACACCTGTGTAGGGGTGGTTTTTAAAACTAGATTGCAATCAGGAGGGGTTACACAGGTATAGAGAGAAAACTGGCCCAGCTCTTAAAATATCCATTGATTGCAAATAAATACATATGATACCCTGATGACATGTTATATTTGCAATTATTCCTGCCCAGAATAATAATAAATTTACACTATATACATATAGTGGTATAAATAAACACAGAGATATGAAAGACAACATTGTTTAGAACAAAAAAAAAGGAATTTAGGGACATGAAAATATGTTTGCAAAAGATTTCTGACATAACACACACACACACCATATATATATATATATATATATATATATATATATATATATATATATACACACACACACATGTATGTGCAAAGATATATGTACAAATTCTAGCATTAATAATCATTTATAAAAAAAATAACATGAGATAAAAGCATATCATGACTTCTAGAAATACAAATACACATTAATTTATGTGAAAGTATCATATAACAAATAAATATAAAAATAACATTCTATGAGATATTGTTTGTTGAGGTATAAATCAAGATATTTCTTGGATATTAACAGATGAGAAATAAAAGATTAGCTTTAGAGAAATGGTATAAATAAAGTTGGGAAAAACCTGAATAACCGTGACATCGATGACTGTTAGTTAACAACAGTTTGATGCTCATCTCACCGTACTTGACACACGTGTTTTTGACATATTTTTTTAGAAATAAGGGCATCATATGTGAATCCATGGCAGCGCTTTCTGTCGATGTCTGGTGAGCATATTGACTCCTGAGAATGCACAGAGATTGACGCTTTGATAAATATGTTTTAGGATTGTAAAAAAAATAGTCAAATGTAAATAACTTTTGGTATGTTTTATCAAATGTACTGAAATTTTTAGAATATGTTTGAATAGATAGATTAATGTATTGTGGGAAGTTTGGGGGAAATTGGTTAACATGTAAGTTGAATTTTGTACGTTATGCCACAAAAAGCAAGCTTAATGTCACTCATTTGCCTTGTGGGAAACCAAAATCCATGAAACTTCTAGGATAGGTTTGGAAAGTGACAAACTGAGTTTGTGCCAAGTTTCAAGGCAATTGATTGATGTTTAGGTGAATTTTGGTACATTAAGCTCTTTTTACATTAAGCTGCTCACATCAAATGTTTTAGGATTGTAAAAAAATATTTGAATGCAAGTAACTTTTGGTATGTTTTATCAAATATCTCAAAATTTTCAGAATATGTTTGAATAGATAGAATAATGTATTGTGGCAAGTTAGGGGGAAATTGGTTAACATCTAAATTCAATATTGTACGTTAAGCCACATCAAGCTCCCCAAAAAACAACCTTAATGTCACTCATTTGCCTTGTGGGAAACCAAATACCATGAAACTTTTAGGATAGGTGTGTAAAGTGGAAAACTGAGTTTGTGCCAAGTTTCAAGGCAATTGCTTGAAGTTTAGGTGAATTTTGGTACATTAAGCTCTTTTTACATTAAACTGCTCACATTAAATGTTTTAGGATTGTAAAAAAAATTGTTAAATGTGAGTAACTTCTGGTATGTTTTATCAAATGTCCTGAAATATTCAGATTATGTTTTAAATAGATAGATTAATGTATTGTGAGAAGTTTGTGGGAATTTGGTTAACATCTAAATTCAATTTTGTACGTTAAGCAACATTAAGCTCCCCAAAAAACAAGCTTAATGTCACTTATTTGCCTTGTGGGAAACCAAAATCCATGAAACTTCTAGGATAGGTTTGGAAAGTGACAAACTGAGTTTGTGCCAAGTTTCAAGGCAATTGAATGATGTTTAGGTGAATTTTGGTACAGTAAGCTCTTTTTACATTAAGCTGCTCACATCAAATGTTTTAGGATTGTAAAAAGATATTTGAATGAAATAACTTTTGGTATGTTTTATCAAATGTCACTAAATTTTCAGAATATGTTTGAATAGATAGATCAATGTATTGTGGGAAGTTTGGGGGAAATTGGTTCACATCTAAATTCAATTTTGTACGTTAAACCACATTAATCTCCCCAAAAAACAAGCTTAATGTCACTCATTTGCCTTGTGGGAAACCAAATACCATGAAACTTCTAGGATAGGTGTGTAAAGTGGAAAACTGAGTTTGTGCCAAAATTCAAGGCAATTGATTGAAGTTTGGGTGAATTTTGGTACATTAAGCTCTTTTTACATTAAGCTGCTCACATTAGTTTTAGGATTGTAAAAAAATTGTTAAATGCGAATAACTTCTGGTATGTTTTATCAAATGTTCTGAAATATTCAGAATATGTTTGAATAGATAGATTAATGTATTGTGAGAAGTTTGGGGGAAATTGGTTAACATCTAAGTTCAATTTTGTACGTTAAGTCACATTAAGCTCCCAAAAATCAAGCTTAATGTCACTCATATTCCTTGTGGGAAACCAAAATCCATGAAACTTCTAGAATAGGCTTGGAAAGTGACAAACTGAGGTTGTGCCAAGTTTCAAGCAATTGATTGATGTTTAGGTGAATTTTGGTACATTAAGCTCTTTTTACATTAAGCTGCTCACATCAAATGTTTTAGGATTGTAAAAAAATATTTGAATGCAAGTAACTTTTGGTATGTTTTATCAAATATCTCTAAATTGTTAGAATATGTTTGAATAGATAGATTAATGAATTGTGGGAAGTTTGGGGGAAATTGGTTGACATCTAAATTCAATTTTGTACGTTAAGCCACATTAAGATCCCCAAAAAACAAGCTTAATGTCACTCATTTGCCTTGTGGGAAACCAAAGTCTATGAAGCTTCTAGGATAGGTGTGTAAAGTGGAAAACTGAGTTTGTGCCAAAATTCAAGGCAATTGATTGAAGTTTAGGTGAATTTTGGTACATTAAGCTCTTTTTACATTAAGCTGCTCACATTAAGGCATGTATTTATCAAGCTGTCAACCGCAAATACGCTGAAATTCTGCAGCGTATTTGTGGCGAGCCTGATTCGCCTTAGTTATCAAACCCTGCAGACCGGCAAAAGTAGAATTTAGTGACGTAACATACGATCTGCCGGACTCAGTCTGACACAGATCGATGCTTACGTCACTAGAGATGTTCCGAACGCAAGTTCGGCACAATCTGACTACTTTTGGAAGTTATCAAATTCCTACCAGGTACGCTGGGCACTATTCCGGCCCAGCGTACCTGGTTTTCAATCCGCCGCCCTGGAGGCCGCGGATGCCATAGGAATCAATGGGAGTCGGAAAGCAGCGAGAGCTCATGTTCGCTGCTGCCCGATATCCCATTGATTCCTATGGGAACGTGTACACCTAACACCCTAACATGTACCCCGAGTCTAAACACCCCTAATCTGTCCCCTCCTACACCGCTGCCACCTACATTATACTTATTAACCCCTAATCTGCCTCCCCAACACCGCCGCCACCTACATTATACTTATTAACCCCTAATCTGCTGCCCACTACACCGCCGCCACCTACATTATACTTCTTAACCCCTAATCTGCCACCCCGACACCGCCGCCACCTAAATAAAACTTATTAACCCCTATCCCGCCGCTCCCGGACCCCGCCGCAACTAAATAAACTTATTAACCCCTAAACCGCCGCTCCCGGAGCCCACCGCCACCTACATTATACTTATTAACACCTAATCTTCCACCCCCTACACCGCCGCCCCTATATTAAATTTATTAACCCCTAAACCTAAGTCTAACCCTAACCCCCCCTAACTTAAATATAATTTAAATATATATAAATAAATATTCCTATCATTAACTACATGATTCCTATTTAAAACTAAATACTTACCTATAAAATAAACCCTAAGCTAGCTACAATATAACTAATAGTTACATTGTATCTAGCTTAGGGTTTATTTTTATTTTACAGGTAACTTTGTATTTATTTTAACTAGGTAGAATAGTTACTAAATAGTTATTAACTATTTAATAACTTCCTAGTTAAAATAAATACAAATATACCTGTAAAATAAAACCTAACCTAAGTTACAATTACACCTAACACTACACTATAATTAAATAAATTAAGTAAACTAAATACAATTAAAAACAATTATCTAAAGTGCAAAAAAAAACAAACACTAAATTACAGAAAATAATAAAATAATTACAAGTTTTTTAAACTAATTACACCTAATCTAATCCACCTAATAAAATAAAAAAGGGTGCTCTGACAAAATGCAGAAGGACATTTGGCAGACGGACATTTGGCCGACGGACATTTGGCTGACAGACAGAAAGCTAAAGAATGTTCCGATTTCAGCTGAGGGCAGATACGCTCCAGAGTGCTCTGTTCTAATCAGAGCCTCGGGCGCCGCAACTGCCTCTGGGAACCTTACCATGGGTCCCAGGCCGCACGTCTTGTAATTCTCTGTCTGGGAAATTATCTATCTATCAAATCTATCTATTTATCTATCAAATCTATCTATCTATCGTATCTATCAAATGTATCTATTGCATCTATTGATCTATCTATCTAATCTATGTATCTATCTATCTATCAAATCTATCTATCTCGTGGCCGGACTGTTATCTGACAGCCACTTGTGTTTCGGCCAAATGTCCGTCGGCCAAATGTCCGTCGGCCAAATGTCCGTCTGCCAAATGTCCGTCGGCTAAAAGTCCGGCCACGTAAAAAAAGCCCCCCAAAATAATTAAAATCCCTACCCTATACTAAATTACAAATATCCCTTAAAAGGGAAAAAAAGTACAATACCCCCCAACATTAAAACCCACCACCCACACACCCAACCCTACTCTAAAACCCACCCAATCCCCCCTTAATAAAACCTAACACTAACCCCTTGAAGATCACCCTACTTTGAGACGTCTTCACCCAACCGGGCCGAAGTCCTCAACGAAGCCGGGCGAAGTGGTCCTCCAGATGGGCAGAAGTCTTCATCCAAGCCGGGCAGAAGAGGTCCTCCAGACGGGCAGAAGTCTTCATCCAGGCGGCATCTTCTATCTCCATCCATCCGGCGCGGAGCACGTCCATATTCTAGACATCCGACGCGGAGCATCCTCTTCCAACGACATCTGACGACTGAATGACGGTTCCTTTAAATGACGTCATCCAAGATGGCGTCCCTTGAATTCCGATTGGCTGATAGAATTCTATCAGCCAATCAGAATTAAGGTAGGAAAAATCCTATTGGCTGATGCAATCAGCCAATAGGATTGAAGTTCAATCCTATTGGCTGATCCAATCAGCCAATAGGATTGAGTTCGCATTCTATTGGCTGTTCCTCACTCACAAAAATAAGTATGTTTATAGTATGCCTTAAATTTCTAAAACCTGTTTAAGTGTTTAAGCATAAGTAGTATGTTTACAGTATGTGTTATTTTTATAAAACCTGTTGCGTGCATGTGCACGGTAAAATTAGGACAATTGGAACCTGAATGGGGCAGGTAGCAATAGCAGCAACGGGGGCGGAGCGTCAGTAATTGCTGAGCGATGGGGGAAACTGCTTTTAACACCGGTTCACCACAAGCCCAGCCATTTAATTGTCTCACATGGGCAGAAATACTTTACACCAGCTGAGCATATAGGAATTTCGCTGGGCCTTGGTGAATCGGGCCTCATGGAGGATTCTGTACCCGGGTAGTCATTCATTCCTAGCATAGACTGGGGAGGCTGAGCTGCAAGTGGAGAGGGGGCAGGTGACTGCTCGCCGAAGACCCCGGGACACAGGTGAGTCTGACAGACTATAGAAGAGGACAAAAGTGAGATACACTCACTGTGCCTGAGAGAGAAGGGGACGAGGGTGCAAGAGACACAAACAGAGCCTGAGAAAGAGGGGGACAAGGGTGTGAAAGACACACACTGAGTCTGAGAGAGAGGGGGACAAGGATGTGAGAGACACACAGAACCTGAGAGAGAGGAGGGACAAGGGTGTGAGAGACACCCACTGAGCCTGAGAGACAGGTGGACAAGGGTGCGTGACACACTCTGAATTTATAGAGGAGAGCTTCCACACATACACGTTGCTGATAATCTGAAAGATGTGCAATGCAAAACAATTCCTTTGTCCGCTTTTGAGCACTATGCGCAATTGGGTGGATAATACATCACACGTTACATGCATGAGTGTTTCAGACATAGAGAAAGCAACTATAAGAGGCAGGAAGGAGGAGGAGTTTTGCGGTCATTTCAAAATGGCCAAATACATTATTCTTTTCAAAATTACTTTCTTACCATTCCTGCTGCAATATGTGGAAAGGGGTACAGGAGGGCTGTTTGTTACTCAACCTAAAGTAAGGTTTAAGGATTACTACAGTGTAGACTGTCCCTTTGAACTCTATAGTCAAAAGGAAGAAGGGGTAATCCTCATATAAATAGGGGCCTTTCGGTATAGTTATGTAACTTTGATTTGCATATAGAGGCTTCCATGAGCCTCTATGCAAACAAATTGACATTTATCCACATAGGCGGCTCTACCATTAGGCCAAATAAGTGGTTGTCTAAGGCCTCACTTAAACAGGAGCCTCACAGTGTGTCTCTATCTTCATATGTGGATTTTTCTGTGCAGCATGTGCATGGGATTTGTATGAGTAAAAAAACACTGTTGGCTAGTCGACATAGAAGCATAGGAAGTGCCTGTGAGCTCTGTCCCTGACTTTCTGCCAGTTACTACAGTTTACACCGGGACTACATGTTCCAAAATGTAGTGCTGCAAAAGGAGAGTTGTGGCTGTGGGGTTACATTGTACAACTTTGTATCCTGCATGTCTAAATGCCACCCCTGTTGTCTCCTTAGTGTCTAAAAACATGAGTAGCATGCTGGGTAGTTATGGTGCACATGTAAAGCGCACACAGTCTGTAGACATATGAAGGTATGATTGAAGAGGTAAAGAAGGAGAGAGGTTAATCCTGTCTGTAATGCTAATGATTCTTTTCTCTACTCGTGCTATCACTTCACCCTCTCTTTTTCTGGCCATTTTTTCTCCTTTTCTCTTCCCTCCTTTCTCACTCATTCTATTCAATATCTCTCTCTTTACTCTCTTTCTCTGCACCCTCCTTCCTTATCTTCAATCTCTCTTTTCTTGTTCTCCCTTATCTCTCTCTGCCCATCTCTATTCTATAAACACTCTCTCCCCTTTCTTTTCTGTTTTTATCCACTCTCTCACCTTCCCTCTCTTTAATATACCTTCTCTATCTCCACTCCCTCTCTTTCTCTGTCCTCTCTTTTTACACTTCCTCCCCTCTCTCTTTCATACTTCTCTTTCTTTTCTCTCTCTCTAATCTCTATTTACTATTATCCCTCAATACTTTTTTTCTCTTCAGTTTCCCTTTTCATTCTCTCCTGTCTCTCCCTGCCCTCTTCACTCTTCTTTCTCTCTTATCTCTCTCTCTCTCTGTCTCTCCACTCTCCTCTTCTCTGTCTGTTTTTGTACACTATCTTTCTATTCTCTCCTCCTTTCCCTTTCTCTACTCCCTCAGCTTCTCTATTTTCTGTTTTCTCTTTTTTATTTCCTTCTCCATCCACACTGCTTCTAATGCTATTTCATCTAATCTCTCTACAGGTAATGTCTTCTGCCTCTGTTTACCTGGCTGCTGTTAAATGTCCCTTTAATTCCTGTTTGAATATCTGGTAATGTCTTCTGCCTTTGTTTACCTGGCTGCTGTTAAATGTCCCTTTAATTCCTGTTTGAATATCTGGTAATCATTTGCTCTGTCTCCATCTTGTCTACCTGTAATCATTTTATCATATACTTTGTCTAATTGTAATGCATCCTGCCACCCCCCCACCCCCCCTCTAATTTGCAAGTGTGTAATTCCTGGCTAACCCAACTACTTTTAATCAACTGCACAGAATTATTCCATCACACTCATATCTTTTATTGCAAGCCTGAAGCTCATTTGAGCCTTGGCTCTCTGAGCCTAAAGTGGCTCTTTGATTAAAAGTGGCAGAGTTAATAACTGGAGTTTGAAACTGCAGACCAACTAACAGGTAAACTTAATACCTATACACACACACAATGCTCTCCATGTCTTTTCTGCTCTCTCTGTCTGCCCTTCTCCTAAAAATCACTGCATGTCCCTACAACAATCCCCACACTATCCACATCTCACCCTCTCTTCTCTCATCCCCTATGCTGTCCTCTCATGAACTACTCTGTTTCCTTAGAAACACTTCCCCCTCTAACTCTCCTGTGTCTAGTCATTCGCGCTCCTACAAATCTCACTCTCACCTTCTGTCACTCTCACTGCTACTACTGCTTGCTGCTGGTGATGTCTCTCCTAACCCTGGCCCTGCAGCAATCACCACACTTTCACACTCTCGCTCCATCTCCCACAGCAAAAATTTGAGGTCACGCAATACCAACAATCTCATCTCCATTAACCCACAGCACCTATCCCCTCTCTTTTCTTGTGCCCTCTGGAATGCTCGCTCTGTCTGCAACAAACTTACAACTGTTCACGACCTGTTTGTTTCCAACGCTTTTAACCTGTTAGCAATTACTGAAACCTGGCTATCTTCCTCTGACACTACTTCCATTGCTGCTCTCACTCATGGTGGTCTTCACTTTAGCCACACACCTAGGCCAGGTGAGAGACACGGTGGTGGTGTTGGCATCTTACTCTCCCCCTCCTGCTCCTATCAGTACCTATCTCCATTTCCATCTCTCTCCTTTTCTTCCTTTGAAGTCCACTGCATCCACCTGTTCTCCCCCTCTCTCTCAGAGTGGCAGTTATCTATCGCCCCCCTGGACCAACCTCCCAATTCCTTGACAACTTTTCTGCCTGGCTTCCTCACTTTCTCTCTACAAATACACTTACCCTAATTCTGGGGGACTTCAACATCCCTATTGACAAGCCATCTGCCTCTGCTGCCTCTAAACTTCTCTCACTCACTAACTCCTTCGGTCTCTCACAATCCACCCTATTCCCTACCCACCGTGATGGACACTCGATTGATCTGGTATTCTCCTATCTATGCTCTCTCTCTGATGTTGCCTGTCGACCATTTCCCATCTCTGACCACCATCTGCTCACCTTTAATCCCAATATAGGTGCTAAACCTACTTCCCCCTCTTGCCCCCGCACCAGTAGAAATCTGCACACTGTGGACCCTCCCCAACTCTCCAATATTATTAATATATCCCTCTCCCAAACTTCCACGATATCCTGCCCTGACCTTGCTATAACCCACTATAACAATACTCTCTCCACTGCACTTGACACTCTCGCTCCACCTCAACTTTGCAAAGCCCCATGTCGTCAGCTCCAGCCCTGGCACTCCCAACAAACACGCTACCTACAAAAATGCTCCCGCACTGCTGAACGTGCCTGGAGGAAATCCCGCTCTGAACCTGATTTCCTGCACTATAAGTTCACTCTTTACTCTTACACCTCTGCCCTTCACTTAGCTAAGCAAACATACTTCTCTTATATCCACTCACTCTTCAAACCCTAAAAGACTCTTCTCCATCTTCAACTCTCTCCCCTACCCACCTGCACCACCCCCCTCATCTGCATTTAGTGCTCAAGACCTTGCTGACTAATTTTTCAATAAAACACTTGCCATCCGAAGAAACATCCCAACACAAACCTACAATCTCCCATCTTCACTCCCAGTCACCCCCTCTGCCACTCTCTGCACCCTCCTCCCAACCACTGAGAGCGAAGTGGCTTCCCTTTTGTCTTCCTATCACCTCACTACCTGCCCACTTGACCCTATTCCTTCACATCTAATTCCCCCTCTGTCTCCTACCCTCACTCTGGGTCTTACTCACATATTCAACCTATCCCTTTCTACCGGCTCATTCCCTGCCTCCTTCAAACATGCAAAGGTCACCCCCATCCTCAAAAAACCCTCCCTTGACCCTAACTCCCCTGCAAACTACCGCCCCATATCACTGCTCCCGCTAGCCTCAAAATTACTTGAAAAACTAGTTTTCGATCGCCTAACCCAATTCCTGTCCTCCAACTCATTGCTCGACCCCCTGCAATCTGGCTTCCATCCCCAACACTCAACTGAGACTGCCCTCACCAAGGTTACTAACGATCTCCTTTCTGCTAAAAACAAAGGCTACTACTCTATACTCATCTTACTGCTCTCTGCTGCTTTTGACACTGTTGACCATCCCCTTCTTCTACAGACTCTCAGCTCTCTTGGGGTCTGTGACACTGCCCTCTCCTGGATTCACTCTTATTTTTCTAACAGATCCTTCTCCATCTCTTCTGCTGGTGACTCCTCCTCTCTTTTGCCTCTGTCTGTTGGAGTACCTCAAAGGCTCTGTCCTGGGTCCTCTACTCTTCTCTATTTACACTTCTTCACTGGGTAAACTTATCAACAGCTATGGCTTCAACTATCATCTCTATGCTGACGATACCCAGATCTACCTTTCCACCCCTGCACTCTCTCCTTCTGTCAATTCTCACATCAGCGACTGCTTACCTGGCATTTCATCCTGGATGATTTTTCCATCACTGTTGGCGGCACCACTATCTCCCCAAGTCCGCTGCCTTGGAGTCACGCTTGACTCAAATGTGTCCTTCATTTCCCACATCCAATTGCTCTCTTCATCCTGCCGCAACCACCTACGCAATATCTCCAAAATTCGTCCATTTCTAAGTACTGAAACTACTAAACAGCTAATCCACTCCCTGGTAATTTCCCGACTTGACTACTGTAACAACTTACTAACTGGCCTCCCTCTCTCCCGCCTCTCTCCCCTCCAATCCATCCTTAATGCATCTGCCAGACTAATACACCTCTCTCGACGCTCTGTTTCTGCTGCACCTCTCTGTGAGTCCCTTCACTGGCTCCCCATTCACAACAGAGTTAAATTCAAAATTCTCATCCTGACCTACAAAGCCCTCACCAATGCTGCCCCACCCTACCTGTCCTCACTTATCAACAAATACACTCCTGCCCGCCCCCTAAGATCCAACAATGACCTGCTTCTTGCATCCTCTACCATCACCTCCTCTCATGCTAGAATACAGGACTTCTCTCGGGCGGCACCATCCCTCTGGAACGCACTTCCTCGTGCTGTCAGACTTGCCCCTAACCTCTCCTCCTTTAAACATTCCCTAAAGACCTTTCTGTTCAGGGAAGCTTATCACCCGACTCATTAACATACTAACTTCACTTAACTAACAGCTGCCCTCTATCTCCTCACTAATATCATTCTCACCTTTGCAGTCCCCACCTCCTGTTTCCCATCCTACCCATCTAGATTGTAAGTTCCCACGGGAATAGGGCCCTCAATTCCCCCTGTTTTTGTCTGTAAAATGTTGTAGTATTGTTTCTCCATTGTACTGTTATTCTTGTACCCATGGGCAGCGCTGCAGAATCTGTTGGCGCTTTATAAATAAAGAATAATAATAATAATAATAAAATCTCCACATTCTCTCCACTCTCCCATTCTTGCTTTCCTATTTTCTCTCTCTTTTTCTCTCTTTCTCTTTATTTTCTTCTTTCTCTCACTCCTTCTTTCTCTATCTCCTTTTTTTAACTTTAACCTTTAAAAAAAGAGTTAACAAACAATTACATGATACAACAAACAGTTTTTAAAACAAAAAGGAGAAAATAACAGAACCTATAACTTTAAAAGAAGAATAGCTTCTGCTCCAGGGAATTGGAGTGAAGAATAGTTAAATAGTTAAATAGTTAAAAACGTTGTTGGAGACAGCCTCCCATGTTGAATGACGAAATGATTTTTCTGAAATAAAAGTTAAATACATTTTTCCTGAGCTCATGTTTCTGACCAAGCCCCTTCCAGAGTGGGCAATAAAAGTTACAGAAAAGCGCTCTCTCAGGAACAAACAACAGCTCAGTAGCTGAGGAGAACTTTTCGGAAGTATATCATTCTGATCCTGCCTAACAATGTTAGTCCAGCCCCAAAATACCAGGCAGTCCTCCTCTGAACAAGGATGATCGTTTCGCCCTTCTTTGACCCTCATCACTGAAATGAAGCCATATATATCTAACCACATTGGGCAAGGAGACCATTGTCTGGTTTCCCCCGTCACCCTTAGGAAAGTACCCCCCCCCCCCTTTTTAATGGCAGGCAATAAAAAACTCTGCAGCCCTTGACTGAAATTAGTGAATAACTAATAGTTTTTTGTTATGTATATCCAGTACAACCCCCTTGTGACATCATGAGAATTATTTTGATACTAAACATGACATGTTTGTCTTATTTTGTCTTCCAGTGTCATATATGTGATTAAAACAGTCATATATCTTAGAATGTTACCTTTAATTGACCTAAGACCTATTCTTTGATATAGACACTGGTTTATGTCACTCTGTTGTTGACATCCTGGAACCGTAAAGCTGACCTTAGACACCAGGGGCCTCTGGATGTATGCAATACAATTTTCTCAAGTTAAGCTTACAAACTATTTATGACAGGAGATCTGTTTTTTTTTATGGAAAATACACAAGGAAATGTATTATCTAAAAAAACAAACAAATAATAAATAGCAGAAATAGTTAATCCCTCGCACCGAAAATCATGAGGTCTTCAAGACATTTATAGTTTTGAGGTTAAGCCTCATGCGTCATAAATAACGATTTGCTAACAATAAACCTATTTCTATTAATGTCCAGTATAAATATGGCATTATTTTACTTCAAACATTGATATGGAAGTTCAGATGAGGGCTACCAACAGTATTGCACTATTTCTGTATCACAAAACAAAAAGGGGAGCCAAATTTGGGGTGTAAAATACCTGTTTTCCCCATCCACTCACCTACATGGATACATTATATGAAACCTTCAGCCTTCATGTTTTTAAACATTTTTCAGCAGGTTTTTATACATTTATATCTGTTTACTGTGTACCGCAACTTAAAGCGACCCTGCCAGTAAAAACTGTACAAACTGCTGAGAAAATAATGTTCACACAGCACATCCTTAAAGGAAAGCTCAATGCCTGGTCATACAGTCTTAAAAGGTTACAAACAATAAACCCAGCCTTTAAAGGGACACTTAGTAAAAAAAACTGTGTCTGCCAGTACCTAAGATGGTGTGGAGGAGTGTGTGTGTGTGGGGGGGGGGGAGCTGTTTGGAAGACATCAGGTAGGGATCAGGGAGGTGGTAGGTGTCAGGTTTTGAAGGTAATACCTACATTATAATACTATTACCCTTACCAGCTAACTAATTAACCCCTTCACTGCCAGGAATTTCAGAAGTCATGCATGTCTGCTATTTCTGTACAAAGGGGACCCCAGAGCATTTTTTTTTTTTTTTGTGACTGCAGTTTAGCAGTGAAATATACCAAAACGGGTCTACATCAATACCTTGGATTGTGTACCGAAATAATATATATATTTTTGATAGGTAAATAAAAACAACAAAAACAAAGCTCTATTTCTATCTAAAAAGAGTGATAACAAAAAAGCTAAACATTATCTGGTACTTTGAGCAAGTGTTCTCTAAAATACCAGGTTCTTAAGGAGTTCACACACAACCTTGCATGCACACAAAGTCTTAAAGGGACAGACAATGCACACAGCCTTTAAAGCAAGCAATTGGGTAAATCTTTCTTGCACTGCTAATTTAAAGGTAAGCTAAATCTCCTATGATATTCCCCCTTTAAATATCAATTTGTGGTGGACAGAAAAGAGAAGTGGTAGGAGAAAAAGCGCAAATGGATGCTTAAACCTATATGAGTATGTCTTTTAGAATGGAAAAATATTACTTCCAATACTTATTGAAACTAAAAATGAAGTCTTTTTGCTAAATTATGCCATGAAGAAAACGGATTGTATCCGTGCATTAAAGGGACACTGTACCCACATTTTTTCTTTTGTTATTCAGATACAGCATGCAATTTTAAGCAACTTTCTAATTTACTCCTATTATCAATTTCTCTTCGTTCTCTTGCTATCTTTATATGAAAAAGAAGGCATGTAAGCCTTTTTCTAGGTTCAGAACTCTGGACAGCAGTTTTTGATTGGTGGATGCATTTATCCACCAATGAGCAAGGACAACCTAGGTTGTTCACCAAAAATGGGCCGCCATCTAAACTTACATTCTTGCATTTCAAATAAAGATACCAAGAGAATAAAGAACATTTGAAAATAGGAGTAAATTAGAAAGTTGCTTAAAATTGCATGCTCTATCTGAAGCGCAAAATAAAATATTTGGGTACAGTGTCCCTTTAAAGCCTAAGAGTATTTAAGACAGACAGCTAACAGTACTGATTCAAATAAATTATATTTAATATGTTAAAACAAATGGTCTAAATGTTTCTAGTCATAGGCTCATTAATATAAAAAATGTAAATTTGTTACAAATGGTCTAAACATTTCTAGTCATAGGCTCATTAATATAAAAAATGTAAATTTGTTACAGTAAATACAGAGCAAAGGTTGGCTGACCAAATAAGGTTAAAATGTTCAGGGTACCCTGTTGAAAAAGAGGGGAAAAGGAAAAAATTGGATGTTCCCAGAGGAGGGATTGTTATGAAACCACAAATCAGTTTTTCTTTATATATCCATTTTCTGTACCGCTGAGCGTTTTTTTAAAACAAAACTTGATCTCCTTATTATGATAATAGGATTGTCCCTTGGTCTAAAGGTGTTAAAGTTAGTACTTACTGTCTGCCTCAAGCTTATCCCGCAGACCGGTCCTGGAGCCTGTCAGTAGTTTACCTTGTAACTCGTATGAAGGAACTTTCTATCAACCAGTTTGCGGGACTGCGATGGGGACAAAATTTGCCCCCAGTTACGCAAACTTGTTCATGGGTCAATGGGAGGAAGACTTCATGAATAAGACCATATATAAAGACAATTTTATAATTTATTAAAGGTATATAGACTATCTATTTTTTGTCTGGAAAGGTACAGAAAATGATCTTATCTGTTGCCTTAAAGACATGAATATAAACGACAAAAATCTAACATACACATACACCTACGATAAAAAACAGATACATTATCTAGATTTGGAAATCTCAATTGAAATTGAGAAAATTAATACAAAAACATATTTCAAAGAAGTTGACGCTAATAATTATATACACTGGGACAGTTGTCATCTTAAAACTTGGAAACAAAATATTCCAAAAGGACAATTCCTCAGATTAAAAAGAAATTGTAGAGAGGAAACTGTGTTTGAGCAGCAATCAAAAATACTTAAACAAAAATTCGTAGATAGAGGATACGATGGAAATAAAATTGAACAAGACATAGATGTAGCAAGAAAAATTAAAAGAACAGATTTACTAAGCTACAAAACAAAAGAAACAGCAAGATTCGAAACTAAGAGAAGTGAGAAAATTAACATACCATTTATCACACAAGTGGATTTTCCAGTTGCAGACACTATACCCCAAGGGCCTGAATCTGGACTTCAACCTGAATAGTTTTCTTAAAGACAGCTAGATTCTCTTTCATTATCAGAGAAACCAGATCCCCTCTAAGTATGAATATCATAAAATATAAAACTGTTAGAAAATATCCTCCTATGTATAACTCTCTGATAGTTACCACATTTTGGTTTTAAAATAATGTTTTTTTTTTTATTTTTTTAAATGTTTTTGTTTATTTTTGAATATTCATGTTCAACTGTACATTGCATTTTTATAAGCAATAGTAATGAAATTGCATATAGAATTACTAAGGCCTAGATTTGGAGTTTGGCGGCAGCCGTGAAAACCAGCGTTAGAGGCTCCTAACGCTGGTTTTAGGCTACCTCCGGTATTTGGAGTCAGTCAAAAAAGGGTCTAACGCTCACTTTTCAGCCGCGACTTTTCCATACCGCAGATCCCCTTACGTAAATTGCGTATCCTATCTTTTCAATGGGATCTTTCTAACTCCGGTATTTAGAGTCGTGTCTGAAGTGAGCGTTAGAAATCTAACAACAAAACTCCAGCCGCAGAAAAAAGTCAGGAGTTAAGAGCTTTTTGGGCTAACGCCGGTTCATAAAGCTCTTAACTACTGTACTCTAAAGTACACTAACACCCATAAACTACCTATGTACCCCTAAACCGAGGTCCCCCCACATCGCCGCCACTCGATTAAATTTTTTTAACCCCTAATCTGCCGACCGCCACCTACGTTATACTTATGTACCCCTAATCTGCTGCCCCTAACACCGCCGACCCCTGTATTATATTTATTAACCCCTAATCTGCCCCCCACAACGTCGCCGCCACCTACCTACAATAATTAACCCCTAATCTGCCGACCGCAAAGCGCCGCCACCTACATTATAGCTATGTACCCCTAATCTGCTGCCCCTAACACCGCCGACCCCTATATTATATTTATTAACCCCTAATCTGCCCCCCACAACGTCGCCTCCACCTGCCTACATTTATTAACCCCTAATCTGCCGAGCGGACCGCACCGCTATTATAATAAAGTTATTAACCCCTAATCCGCCTCACTAACCCTATAATAAATAGTATTAACCCCTAATCTGCCCTCCCTAACATCGCCGACACCTAACTTCAAACATTAACCCCTAATCTGCCGACCGGAGCTCACCGCTATTCTAATAAATGGATTAACCCCTAAAGCTAAGTCTAACCCTAACACTAACACCCCCCTAAATTAAATATAATTTACATCTAACGAAATTAATTAACTCTTATTAAATAAATTATTCCTATTTAAAGCTAAATACTTACCTGTAAAATAAATCCTAATATAGCTACAATATAAATTATAATTACATTGTAGCTATTTTAGGATAAATATTTATTTTACAGGCAACTTTGTAATTATTTTAACCAGGTACAATAGCTATTAAATAGTTATTAACTATTTAATAGCTACCTAGTTAAAATAATTACAAAATTACCTGTAAAATAAATCCTAACCTAAGTTACAATTAAACCTAACACTATACTATCATTAAATTAATTAAATAGAATACCGGTACCTACAATTACCTACAATTAAACCTAACACTACACTATCAATAAATTAATTAAATACAATATGTACAAATAACTACAATGAAATAAACTAACTAAAGTACAAAAAATAAAAAAGAACTAAGTTACAAAAAATAAAAAAATATTTACAAACATAAGAAAAATATTACAACAATTTTAAACTAATTACACCTACTCTAAGCCCCCTAATAAAATAACAAAGACCCCCAAAATAAAAAATGCCCTACCCTATTCTAAATTACTAAAGTTCAAAGCTCTTTTACCTTACCAGCCCTGAACAGGGCCCTTTGCGGGGCATGCCCCAAGAAGTTCAGCTCTTTTTCCTGTAAAAAGAAACATACAATACCCCCCCCAACATTACAACCCACCACCCACATACCCCTAATCTAACCCAAACCCCCCTTAAATAAACCTAACACTAAGCCCCTGAAGATCATCCTACCTTGTCTTCACCTCACCAGGTATCACCGATCCGTCCTGGCTCCAAAATCTTCATCCAACCCAAGCGGGGGCTGGCGATCCATCATCCGGTGGCTGAAGAGGTCCAGAAGAGGCTCCAAAGTCTTCATCCTATCTGGGAAGAAGTGTAGATCCGGACCGGCAACCATCATCTTCCAAGCGGCATCTTCTATCTTCATCCGATGAGGACCGGCTTCATCCTGAAGACCTCGGAACAGCCAATAGAATGCGAGCTCAATCTGATTGGCTGATCAGATCAGCCAATCGGATTGAACTTGATTCTGATTGGCTGATTCCATCAGCCAATCAGAATTTTCCTACCTTAATTCCGATTGGCTGATAGAATCCTATTAGCCAATCGGAATTCGAGGGACGCCATCTTGGATGACGTCCCTTAAAGGAACCTTCATTCGGCTAGTAGGCATCGGGAGAAGAGGATGTTCCGTGTCGGATGGAAGATGATGGCTCCCGAAGAAAGAAGATTGAAGATGCCGTTGATTGAAGACTTCATCCGGATCATGGACCTCTTCAGCTCCCGCTTGGATGAAGACTTCAGCCGGATCATGGACCTCTTCAGCTCCCGCTTGGATGAAGACTTCAGCCGGATCATGGACCTCTTCAGCTCCCGCTTGGATGATGACTTCAGCCGGATCATGGACCTCTTCAGCCCCCCGCTTGGGCTTGGATCAGGACATCGGAGGAGCTCTTCTGGACCGATCGGTGAACCTGGTATGGTGAAGATAAGGTAGGAAGATCTTCAGGGGCTTAGTGTTAGGTTTATTTAAGGGGGGTTTGGGTTAGATTAGGGGTATGTGGGTGGTGGGTTGTAATGTTGGGGGGGGTATTGTATGTTTTTTTTTACAGGCAAAAGAGCTGAACTTCTTGGGGCATGCCCCGCAAAGGGCCCTGTTCAGGGCTGGTAAGGTAAAAGAGCTTTGAACTTTAGTAATTTAGAATAGGGTAGAGCATTTTTTTTATTTTGGGGGGCTTTGTTATTTTATTATTAGGGGGCTTAGAGTAGGTGTAATTAGTTTAAAATTGTTGTAATATTTTTCTTATGTTTGTAAATATTTTTTTATTTTTTTGCAACTTAGTTCTTTTTTATTTTTTGTACTTTAGTTAGTTTATTTCATTGTAGTTATTTGTAGGTATTGTATTTAATTAATTTATTGATAGTGTAGTGTTAGGTTTAATTGTAGGTAATTGTAGGTATTTTATTTAATTAATTTAATGATAGTATAGTGTTAGGATTTATTTTACAGGTAATTTTGTAATTATTTTAACTAGGTAACTATTAAATAGTTCTTAACTATTTAATAGCTATTGTACCTGGTTAAAATAATTACAAAGTTACCTGTAAAATAAATATTAATCCTAAAATAGCTACAATGTAATTATAATTTATATTGTAGCTATATTAGGATTTATTTTACAGGTAAGTATTTAGCTTTAAATAGGAATAATTTATTTAATAAGAGTTAATTAATTTCGTTAGATTTAAATTATATTTAACTTAGGGGTGTGTTAGTGTTAGGGTTAGACTTAGCTTTAGGGGTTAATCCATTTATTAGAATAGCGGTGAGCTCCGGTCGGCAGATTAGGGGTTAATAATTGAAGTTAGCTGTCGGCGATGTTAGGGAGGGCAGATTAGGGGTTAATACTATTTATTATAGGGTTAGTGAGGCGGATTAGGGGTTAATAACTTTATTATAGTAGCGGTGCGGTCCGCTCGGCAGATTAGGGGTTAATAAGTGTAGGCAGGTGGAGGCGACGTTGTGGGGGGCAGATTAGGGGTTAATAAATATAATATAGGGGTCGGCGGTGTTAGGGGCAGGACATATGTTAGGGGGTACATAAGGATAATGTAAGTAGCGGCGGTTTACGGAGCGGCAGATTAGGGGTTAAAAATAATATGCACGGGTCAGCGATAGCGGGGGCGGCAGATTAGGGGTTAATAAGTGTAAGGTTAGGGGTGTTTAGACTCGGGGTACATGTTAGGGTGTTAGGTGCAGATTTAGGAAGTGTTTACGCATAGCAAACAATGGGGCTGCGTTAGGAGCTGAACGCGGATTTTTTGCAGGTGTTAGGTTTTTTTTTCAGCTCAAACAGCCCCATTGTTTTCTATGGGGGAATCGTGCACGAGCACGTTTTTGAGGCTGGCCGCGTCCGTAAGCAACTCTGGTATCAAGAGTTGGAGTGGCGTTAAAAATGCTCTACGCTCCTTTTTTGGAGCCTAACGCTGACATTATATGGACTCTCAATACCAGAGTTATTTTAAAGGTGCGGCCAGAAAAAAGCTAGCGTTAGCTACGCGGGTCGTTACCGACAAAACTCTAAATATAGCCGTAAGACTTTATATATATTTTCATACATTTCTTACATGTGTTTAAGTGTATTCAACTTATAAAGCAAAAAAAACCTATGTTTTACAATTGAGGGTCTACAGCTGTGTGCATAATATCCCTCCTGATCGCAGCTGTGTGTAATCAAAAAATCAATTGACAAGCTCAGAATAGGGTATAAAGTGTCTGTGAATAGAGTGAAAGCAGTATAGCTTGAAAAAACATAATTTATGCTTACCTGATAAATTCCTTTCTTCTGTTGTGTGATCAGTCCACGGGTCATCATTACTTCTGGGATATAACTCCTCCCCAACAGGAAATGCAAGAGGATTCACCCAGCAGAGCTGCATATAGCTCCTTCCCTCTACGTCACTCCCAGTCATTCGACCAAGAATCAACGAGAAAGGAGAAACCAAGGGTGAAGTGGTGACTGGAGTATAATTTAAAAAATATCTACCTGCCTTAAAAAACAGGGCGGGCCGTGGACTGATCACACAACAGAAGAAAGGAATTTATCAGGTAAGCATAAATTATGTTTTCTTCTGTTATGTGTGATCAGTCCACGGGTCATCATTACTTCTGGGATACCAATACCAAAGCAAAAGTACACGGATGACGGGAGGGATAGGCAGGCTCATTATACAGAAGGAACCACTGCCTGAAGAACCTTTCTCCCAAAAATAGCCTCCGAAGAAGCAAAAGTGTCAAATTTGTAAAATTTGGAAAAAGTATGAAGCGAAGACCAAGTTGCAGCCTTGCAAATCTGTTCAACAGAGGCCTCATTCTTAAAGGCCCAAGTGGAAGCCACGGCTCTAGTAGAATGAGCTGTAATTCTTTCAGGAGGCTGCTGTCCAGCAGTCTCATAGGCTAAACGAATTATGCTACGAAGCCAGAAGGAGAGAGAGGTAGCCGAAGCCTTATGACCTCTCCTCTGACCAGAGTACACGACAAACAGGGAAGACGTTTGTCGAAAATCCTTAGTTGCCTGCAAGTAGAACTTGAGGGCACGAACTACATCTAGATTGTGTAGAAGACGTTCCTTCTTTGAAGAAGGATTCGGGCACAGAGAAGGAACCACGATCTCTTGATTGATGTTCCTGTTAGTGACTACCTTAGGTAAGAACCCAGGTTTAGTACGCAGAACTACCTTATCTGAATGAAAAATCAAATAAGGAGAATCACAATGTAAAGCTGATAACTCAGAGACTCTCCGAGCCGAAGAAATAGCCATTAAAAATAACACTTTCCAAGATAACAACTTTATATCAATGGAATGAAGGGGTTCAAACGGAACTCCTTGTAGAACGTTAAGAACAAGATTTAAACTCCATGGCGGAGCAACAGTTTTAAACACAGGCTTGATTCTAGCTAAAGCCTGACAAAAGGCCTGGACGTCTGGATTTTCTGATAGACGCCTGTGCAACAAGATGGACAGAGCTGAGATCTGTCCCTTTAATGAACTAGCCGATAAACCCTTTTCTAAACCTTCTTGTAGAAAGGACAATATCCTAGGAATCCTAACCTTACTCCAGGAGTAACCTTTGGATTCGCACCAGTATAGGTATTTACGCCATATCTTATGGTAAATTCTTCTGGTAACAGGCTTCCTAGCCTGTATCAGGGTATCAATAACCGACTCAGAAAAACCACGTTTTGATAAAATCAAGCGTTCAATTTCCAAGCAGTCAGCTTCAGAGAAGTTAGATTTTGATGTTTGAATGGACCCTGTATCAGAAGGTCCTGTCTTAGAGGTAGAGACCAAGGCGGACAGGATGACATGTCCACTAGATCTGCATACCAAGTCCTGCGTGGCCACGCAGGCGCTATTAGAATCACTGATGCTCTCTCCTGTTTGATTTTGGCAATCAATCGAGGAAGCAGCGGGAAGGGTGGAAACACATAAGCCATCCCGAAGTTCCAAGGTGCTGTCAAAGCATCTATCAGAACCGCTCCCGGATCCCTGGATCTGGACCCGTAGCGAGGAAGTTTGGCGTTCTGGCGAGACGCCATGAGATCTATCTCTGGTTTGCCCCAACGTCGAAGTATTTGGGCAAAGACCTCCGGATGAAGTTCCCACTCCCCCGGATGAAAAGTCTGGCGACTCAAGAAATCCGCCTCCCAGTTCTCCACTCCCGGGATGTGGATTGCTGACAGGTGGCAAGAGTGAGACTCTGCCCAGCGAATTATCTTTGATACTTCCATCATTGCTAGGGAGCTTCTTGTCCCTCCTTGATGGTTGATGTAAGCTACAGTCGTGATGTTGTCCGACTGAAACCTGATGAACCCCCGAGTTCTTAACTGGGGCCAAGCTAGAAGGGCATTGAGAACTGCTCTCAATTCCAGAATGTTTATTGGTAGGAGACTTTCCTCCTGATTCCATTGTCCCTGAGCCTTCAGAGAATTCCAGACAGCGCCCCAACCTAGTAGGCTGGCGTCTGTTGTTACAATTGTCCAGTCCGGCCTGCTGAATGGCATCCCCCTGGACAGATGTGGCCGAGAAAGCCACCATAGAAGAGAGTTTCTGGTCTCTTGATCCAGATTCAGAGTAGGGGACAAGTCTGAGTAATCCCCATTCCACTGACTCAGCATGCACAATTGCAGCGGTCTGAGATGTAGACGTGCAAAGGGTACTATGTCCATTGCTGCTACCATTAAGCCGATCACCTCCATGCATTGAGCTACTGACGGGAGTTGAATGGAATGAAGGACACGGCATGCATTTAGAAGCTTTGTTAATCTGTCTTCTGTCAGAAAAATCTTCATTTCTACAGAATCTATCAGAGTCCCCAAGAATGGGACTCTTGTGAGAGGAAAGAGAGAACTCTTCTTTTCGTTCACTTTCCATCCATGCGACCTTAGAAATGCCAGAACTAACTCTGTATGAGATTTGGCAGTTTGAAAGCTTGAAGCTTGTATCAGAATGTCGTCTAGGTACGGAGCTACCGAAATTCCTCGCGGTCTTAGTACCGCCAGAAGGGCACCCAGAACCTTTGTGAAGATTCTTGGAGCCGTAGCCAAACCGAATGGAAGAGCTACAAACTGGTAATGCCTGTCTAAGAAGGCAAACCTTAGATACCGGTAATGATCTTTGTGAATCGGTATGTGAAGGTAAGCATCCTTTAAATCCACTGTAGTCATGTACTGACCCTTTTGGATCATGGGTAAGATTGTCCGAATAGTTTCCATTTTGAACGATGGAACTCTTAGGAATTTGTTTAGGATCTTTAAATCCAAGATTGGCCTGAAAGTTCCCTCTTTTTTGGGAACCACAAACAGGTTTGAGTAAAACCCTTGTCCTTGTTCCGACCGCGGAACCGGATGGATCACTCCCATTAATAACAGATCTTGTACACAGCGTAGAAATGCTTCTTTCTTTATCTGGTTTGTTGACAACCTTGACAGATGAAATCTCCCTCTTGGGGGAGAGAATTTGAAGTCTAGAAGGTATCCCTGAGATATGATCTCTAACGCCCAGGGATCCTGAACGTCTCTTGCCCAAGCCTGGGCGAAGAGAGAGAGTCTGCCCCCCACCAGATCCGGTCCCGGATCGGGGGCCCTCGATTCATGTTGTCTTAGGGGCAGCAGCAGGTTTCCTGGCCTGCTTGCCCTTGTTCCAGGACTGGTTAGGTTTCCAGCCTTGTCTGTAACGAGCAACGGCTCCTTCCTGTTTTGGAGCAGTGGAAGTTGGTGCTGCTCCTGCTTTGAAATTCCGAAAGGGACGAAAATTAGACTGTCTAGCCTTAGCTTTGGCTTTGTCTTGAGGCAGGGCGTGGCCCTTACCTCCTGTAATGTCAGCGATAATTTCTTTCAAACCGGGCCCAAATAAAGTTTGCCCTTTGAAAGGTATATTAAGTAATTTGGACTTAGAAGTTACATCAGCTGACCAGGATTTTAGCCACAGCGCCCTACGTGCCTGAATGGCGAATCCTGAGTTCTTAGCCGTAAGTTTGGTTAAATGTACTACGGCCTCCGAAATGAATGAATTAGCTAGTTTAAGGACTCTAAGCCTGTCCGTAATGTCGTCCAGCGTAGCTGAACTAAGGTTCTCTTCCAGAGACTCCATCCAAAATGCTGCCGCAGCCGTAATCGGCGCGATGCATGCAAGGGGTTGTAATATAAAACCTTGTTGAACAAACATTTTCTTAAGGTAACCCTCTAATTTTTTATCCATTGGATCTGAAAAAGCACAGCTATCCTCCACCGGGATAGTGGTACGCTTAGCTAAGGTAGAAACTGCTCCCTCCACCTTAGGGACCGTTTGCCATAAGTCCCGTGTGGTGGCGTCTATTGGAAACATCTTTCTAAATATTGGAGGGGGTGAGAACGGCACACCGGGTCTATCCCACTCCTTAGTAACAATTTCAGTTAGTCTCTTAGGTATAGGAAAAACGTCAGTACTCGCCGGTACCGCAAAGTATTTATCCAACCTACACAATTTCTCTGGTATTGCAACAGTGTTACAATCATTAAGAGCCGCTAAAACCTCCCCTAGTAATACACGGAGGTTCTCCAATTTAAATTTAAAATTTGAAATATCTGAATCCAATCTGTTTGGATCAGAACCGTCACCCACAGAATGAAGCTCTCCGTCCTCATGCTCTGCAAGCTGTGACGCAGTATCAGACATGGCTCTAGTATTATCAGCGCACTCTGTTCTCACCCCAGAGTGATCACGCTTGCCCCTTAGTTCTGGTAATTTAGCCAAAACTTCAGTCATAACAGTAGCCATATCTTGTAATGTTATCTGTAATGGCCGCCCAGATGTACTAGGCGTCACAATATCACGCACCTCCCGGGCGGGAGATGCAGGTACTGACACGTGAGGCGAGTTAGTCGGCATAACTCTCCCCTCGCTGTTTGGTGAAATTTGTTCAATTTGTACAGATTGGCTTTTATTTAAAGTAGCATCAATACAGTTAGTACATAAATTTCTATTGGGCTCCACCTTGGCATTGGAACAAATGACACAGGTATCTTCCTCTGAATCAGACATGTTTAACACACTAGCAAATAAACTTGCAACTTGGTTACAATCTTATTTAACAAAAACGTACTGTGCCTCAAAGAAGCACTAAACGATTAAATGACAGTTGAAATAATGAACTGAAAAACTGTTATAGCATCAATCTTTGAAAACAACACAACTTTTAGCAAAGGTTTGTTCCCATTAGTAAAGTAACAATAATTAAATTTGAAACGTAAAAATTACAGAGCAACGTTTTTTTTTTTTTTTTAAACACAGTCAATATATAAGTCTCACAGCTCTGCTGAGAGAATCTACCTCCCTTCAAAGAAGTTTGAAGACCCCTGAGTTCTGTTAGATATGAACCGGATCATGCAGGAAATACAAGAGTAACTGACTGGAAATTTTTGATGCGTAGCAAAGAGCGCCAAAAACGGCCCCTCCCCCTCACACACAGCAGTGAGAGAGAAACGAAACTGTCACAATTAAAACAAGCAGCTGCCAAGTGGAAAAATAATGCCCAAACATTTATTCACTCAGTACCTCAGAAAATGCAAACGATTCTACATTCCAGCAAAAACGTTTAACATAATAAATACCTATTAAAAGGTTTAATGTACTTTTTACAGAGTAATTCCAGTGAAGTACCATCCCCAGAATACTGAAGTGTAGAGTATACATACATGTTATTATAACGGTATGGCAGGATTTTCTCATCAATTCCATTCAGAAAATAAAAACTGCTACATACCTCAATGCAGATTCATCTGCCCGCTGTCCCCTGATCTGAAGCTTTTACCTCCCTCAGATGGCCGAGAAACAGCAATATGATCTTAACTACTCCGGTTAAAATCATAGTAAAAAACTCTGGTAGATTCTTCTTCAAACTCTGCCAGAGAGGCAATAACACGCTCCGGTGCTATTGTAAAATAACAAACTTTTGATTGAAGTTATAAAAACTAAGTATAATCACCATAGTCCTCTCACACATCCTATCTAGTCGTTGGGTGCAAGAGAATGACTGGGAGTGACGTAGAGGGGAGGAGCTATATGCAGCTCTGCTGGGTGAATCCTCTTGCATTTCCTGTTGGGGAGGAGTTATATCCCAGAAGTAATGATGACCCGTGGACTGATCACACATAACAGAAGAAAGATTAACTACACAGCTGAAATGCGTAGCTTTAACTGCTGATCACCACTTGAGAACATATTTGGAGATACCAGGAAACAGCGTGTGTATCGCTAAAGCTGATAGCTGCTGATGCTGACAAACCACTGATAAAATGTATCGAAGTAACTGCAAGCTACTGCTCTGACCTCAGAGAGCACACGCAGGACCGCAGAGCCAAGGAACAGCAAAAAAGGATTAGTCTGTGAACACAGACCGGAAACATCTCCACATGAGTTACAAGGTAAACTACTGACAGGCTCCAGGACCGGTCTGCGGGATAAGCTCGAGGCAGACAGTAAGTACTACCTTTAACACCTTTAGACCAAGGGACAATCCTATTATCATAATGAGGAGATCAAGTTTTGTTTTAAAAAAAACGCTCCCCGCTACAGAAAATGGATATATAAAGAAAAACTGATTTGTGGTTTCATAACAATCACTCCTCTGGCAACATCCAATTTTTTTCCTTTACTCCTCTTTTTCAACAGGGTACCCTTAACATTTTAACCTTATATGGTCGGCCAACCTTCGCTCTGTATTTACTGTAACAACTTTACATTTTTTATATTAATTAGCCTATGACTAGAAATGTTTAGATCATTTGTAACAAATTTACATTTTTTATATTAATGAGCCTATGACTAGAAACGTTTAGACCATTTGTAACAAATTTACATTTTTTATATTAATGAACCTATGACTAGAAACATTTAGACCATTTGTTTTAACATATTAAATATAATTTATTTGAATCAGTACTTTTAGCTGTCTGTCTTAAATACTCTTAGGCATTAATACACGGATACAATCCGTTTTCTTCGTGGCATAATTTAGCAAAAAGACTTCATTTTTAGTTTAAATAAGTATTGGAAGTAATATTTTTCCTTTCTAAAAGACATACTCATATAGGTTTAAGCATCCATTTGCGCTTTTTCTCCTACCACTTCTCTTTTTTGTACAGTCTTTAAAGGCACACTCAGTCTTACCACATGAACTATTGAGCTTCTAAACTATTGAGCTTTTGAATACTATTTGTAAGATCAAATGTTACATTTGAAATTTCAAATGTGAATATTATATCTAATTATGAATATTTGAAAATTAAAGAAACATTTGAAAATCAGAAATAACATTCAATTACCGAATTTTAATGATTTTCATTCTTATCAACATTCGATTGTCCAAAATGAATGTCCACAGGACTATTCGTTCTAACTAGGGAATTGCACTTTCATCATATTTGCCCATCCTTAAAAGGGAAACTTTTAAGGGGACAGGTGCATGAACAAACACACACAAACCACAAAGCCTTTAAAGGGACAACCTACACCACAGGCACAGTCTTACTGGGACAGATCCAAGTATATGCACACACACAACCTTGCACACTCTCAAAATCATAAAGGAACAGGCACACAATGCACATTAACGGGACACTTGGTCTTAAACGGACAGTCTCATTCTAACACCGGACAAAACAGAGGTAGTATGAAGTCAGCATCACATATTATCAGGTAATACTGTAACAGCACATTATCAATGTTTCTACTGGTTCCTAAATAGGATAGCAATAGTATCAACAGTATCATTAGATTAAGAGAAATTTGATGGACCAAATAAAATGCGCTGTGCACCGCTTGTAGTGCGCATGCACAAAGCAAATACTCTCAAGCATGGGAGCGAGTGGGAGCCACACTTTGGGCATGATAATGTCACTGGTAGGCGGAGTCCAGCATCTATTTCAAAATGACCAACGCTGGCAAACTGAGAGCAAAAAATGACTGGTTCTTGGGATAATGTAATACGGTGTCATCAGTGGGCAAGGATTCCAATAAAGTAAGTCTCTTTTTGGTGTATTCTCTTTGATCTCTTATGTAGCTTTTTTTATTGTATGAAACACATGTGATGACCACAGTGCTAATTAGACCTGATCTTAAACTTTTACTAATTACACGAATAACAAAGTGTTGTTGTGTTTATTAATAATGATTAATGTTGATTAAAATAGTCACTGGATAAAAGGGGAGTGGCTATAATAATTCAATATTAATTTAGTTATTTCCCAGATATCAGATTTTAACCTCTAGCATATAACCACAGCACAAATACTACTTGGCTATGCAGTTTTTTCATTTTTAATAAATCAATAATAATCATAGCAAGCCACATAACATAGCAAGTAAATTGTATGCCAATAGAAAATATAATTATCTCTATTAATACCAATTTTACCTACACATACAATATCTAAAACCAACCACCAAGGGAAATATACAGACTCATTGAAAGAACATTGACATGATGCAAAAATTGAATAGGAAAATATTTTAACAGTACTCTTTCTACAGATATAAGATTTCAGAGGTATACCAGCCTATGTACTCAAAAAGCAATTATCATTAGCATAAACTGTATTAGTATTAAATATTATTAGGCATGATAAATAAACAACCAAAATAACATTTAAGTTTAATTAAAGTACCTAGTCAATCACCAACAATTAAACTAAATAACAAATTATATATATTAACCATATTACCACCTTTCAAAATTATATAATTGAATAAATGTATCCAACCCTATATCAATGTGTATTTCACAATTTGATACACAAGAAACCATAAAAAGTTATTGTCACACCCAATACTGATCAATAATTTGATCACCTACAACATTTCAGTGTATTGAAAACAAAAGAGTGCAACAGCACTACACTGGTATGGGGGAGATGCTATTATCAAAATGGATTAATTTCCTTAGCTTGAGTGCTTATGCATGAATAAACTAGAGGAACAGAATCAACATGGAGGTTGAAAAAGTATGCATTTCTTTAGCACTTCATTCTCCCCATATGGTTTAGTAATTGGAACACCCGTAGTAGGATGAAGTCGGTGATAGAAATTAAAATTTAACTTTTATTAGTTTAGTTAAAAAACCGAACACACAACATAAAAAGTGTGTTTTTTAACTTTTTATGTTGTGTGTTCGGTTTTTTAACTAAACTAATAAAAGTTCAATTTTAATTTCTATCACCGACTTCATCCTACTACGGGTGTTCCAATTACTAACCCATATGGGGAGAATGAAGTGCTAAAGAAATGCATACTTTTTCAACGTCCATGTTGATTCTGTTCCTCTAACATTTCAGTGTAATGGGGAGTGGGAAAGAGAAGAACGAGAATGGCACTACCTGATAGTGACCCAATAAATAAGAAAGTTCTATACTACTATCTATAGAGGGTAGGGTGCTGTACACAGAGTATATATGTAGATCATTAGTGGCATAGCCAACTTCAAAAGTGTGTACATAACAGCATTTATCATCATCATTTCCACTGTATAGGTAGATTCAGTTTCTTCTATTTACGAAACAAAGATGATCAGATATGACAAAATTAGATCCCTTAAATGTGGTAGTATATTATAATAAAAACACAACTTTATTAGTTATTATTATTATTATTATTATTAAAATGGGAAAAACAAAAATAAAAACAGTGTGAGAACAAGATGATTAGCACAAAATTATTATAGTGCTGTACTGTATATATATATTGAGATGGGCAGGCTATAGGTAGTCCACTTGTGCTTATATAATGACCTTTAAAAAATGGCTATTATGCACAGAATAGGAAATTTACCTAACAGTGCAAATATAAGTGGGGTTTACGAGTTAAATTGCTCTCCGCATTCAGCGATGTCTGTCGGACCTGATCCGCACTGTCGGATCAGGTCCGACAGACATTTGTTAAATAGGCCTCTTTACATGTAGTCATTTATCAGATTGGTTAGTTGTTTCGCTCTATATTCAATCAAATAATGTCTTTAAAACAGTAGCAGTATAATGTTGTCAACAAGTATAAAAAAAGGTAAAAGTGAGAGCATTTAGCACTAACAGAAACAGTCTATTACAGAAAAAACATACACAACACAAACCTCTCAGATGCAGATTTAAAAGATGTATTGGGGGACACAATATCAGTAAGATACAGAAGATCAAGCAATTTGAAGAACATGCTAACGAGCAGTCACTATACACTAAAAAATACTATTAAAGCCTTCAATCAAGGCTTCCACTCATGTGGAACTTGTTCAACCTGCTAATATATGGACAAAACAAAGAAAATTCAAGACAGATTCGGGCACTGGCACAAAACCAACAAATATATCAGTTGTACTACTGAGGGAGTGATCTATGCACCTAGATGCGAGTGCCAAAAGGTTTATGTAGGAATGACAAGTAGAAAACTTAGAATGCGTTTGCAAGAATTCCAAAAAAGATAAGGAAGATGAGAAAACACTAAACACGGTGGCATCACATTTCCTAGATTTCCACTAATCGAATCTAAAGAATCTAAAATGTACAGGATTGGAAAAAATCTCCCTGGGAATCAGGAGGGGGTAATTTGGAACAAGCCCTACTAAGGACAGAATGCAAATGGATTTATCTACTTAATTCTGTTCACCCACATGATATGAACGAACAGAATAACTTCTACTGTTTTCTAGATTAGACAATTTCTTTCCCTCTATTCAAAAAGAGAAAAAAAATCAGAATAATTTATCTGAATAAACTAGTCTAATTATATACTTACTAATCAAATGTCACAAAAAAGGAACATCTAAATGTCACCATACAGTGATGAAAGTTAATCCTATATACAGATTTCACCATCTTGGAATGAAATATGGGGATAAGTCATAGACCCTCTTATATAGTTTCCATATTAATTCATGTTTCACCAATTCACATTATTATACTATTCATTTGGTTTAGATCTTTATATTTACACAGAACTCAGTATCACACAACTAATCTTGGTTAATAACACTTTATTAAACACATTATAAAGCTATATTTAAGTATCCACAAATTTTCATAATGGGCTATCCTAGTTTTTATTTATTTTTATACTAGTACTAGCACTCTGAGATGAACTGTTTCCTCCTTCACGTTATATAATGACAGTGCACTATTTCGTCATCCACATAGATTTAAATATATACAAATATCCAAATAGTTACACACTAAATCACAATAATCAATTTTGGAATTATGTTCACTTTAATATTTTAATCACAATGTGTCCATTTTATTTAAAATGTAATCCCATTTTAATATTATATTGTGTGTGTGTTTTTCACCCTTCATTTTATTTTTTCCACTTATTACATTCTACTTCACTTGGTTTATATAAACAACAGTGGTGTACATGATTACCATATTATTCTGGGAACTTGCCATACAAACCAAGATAGAAATAAAGAATCTTTTTAATTAACTTCATAAGATATTAGGGGATATGTTTCAATACCTACCACAAATAGACACTTGTGAAATTATCTTCCATTCATTCATACATAACATACTATTTTGACCGAGCAAAATTCATACGGCTACAACAAGAAAGTGACAGACATACGCTGTAGCTTATCAGGACATGTCCTGACTGCCCAATGAACTCTGTCTTTTCCCTTTAAATGAGGGGACGCAAGGCGGCAGCGCCACCTTTTAAAAAGCGCTAACACGCAAAACATGTCAGGGAGCTAGCCAGAGGGTTTGGGACCCTCTCTTTTTAATTTGTGGAATATAGATAGCACAAGTACTATACTCTATTGTGGACTTATACGTAGCCCAATATCTTAGTGGGTATTCGATCAGTCTCTCACTTAATAACGCAACCTAATCGCTCTACTGGAGTGCAAGTTAATTTGGCTTTACTTTTTAGCCACTTATAATATGCACTGCGAAACAGTAGAATACAATATTGACCGATCGAACCTATAAACTATTGCCGGGTAGTCATGATTAGCATATAATATAATGAGTCTTACTCTTTACTAACCAAAATGCTGTTGTAGAAATAACGGCATAGCATTGCTGGCAAAATTACTTTAATATCAGAGATATTATAGTCTATTTACTGCCCTCTCTATCCCTCTCTGGATGGTTATATTATAGTCTGGCATCTACATTATAATATATCTAGCTCAATTCAATCCAGTTTATTTTGTAACACCTACAACACAATGGTTACAGTTACTTAATAACGCTTATCCAATTGTTGACAACATTATACTGCTACTGTTGTAAAGACATTATTTGATTGGATATAGAGGGAAACAACTAACCAATCTGATAACTGGCTACATGTAAAGTGTACATAATTACTTCCAATACTTATTATTGGTTAGTACTGTTCACTTTATGAGAGGGATTCTCTTTTTATGAAATGCACCAACAATGACAATTTAACTCCTAAACACCACTTTTATTTGCACTGTTAGGTAAATCCCCTATTCTGTGCATAACAGCCATTTATTAAAGGTCATTATATATGCACAAGTAGACTACATATACCCTACCCATCTCAATGTATATTCAGTACAGCACTATAATAATTTTGTGCTAATCATCTTGTTCTCACACTGTTTTTATTTGTGTTTTTCCCATTTTAATATTAACTAATAAAGTTGTGTTTTTATTATAATATACTCCCACATTTAAGGGATCTAATTTTGTCATATCTGATCATCTTTGTTTCGTAAATAGAAGCAACTGAATCTACCTATACAGTGATAATGATGGTGATGAGTGCTATTATGTACATACTTTTGTAGTTAGCTACGCCACTAATTTTCAACATTTCAGTGTAGTTTGAGGAAGTTATATGAATGTCCTTGTCTATAGGAATGAATTGTATTCCCTAGAAGCTGTTTTTTATTTCCTACTGCAGATAAAAATAGGAACTCAGGCTTATTCTATATCTAGGGTTTTAAAATAACCCATTATTTATCTGGCCCCCTCTCCCAATTATTGAACACAATTCCAAATTCAAATCTAGTAATTTTGAATAAAATGTATATCTTACCACCAGGGTATAGGATGAACTGTCTAGGCTATCTAAATCTCCTTACACCTGGATTCCCTCTGGTGGTTAAAAGGTGGAAGGTGCAATGGGTGGATCCTTGACCTCCAGTGGTATCTCTTGCTGTCCTCTTTCCTTTCTCCCTTTTTTCTTCTTTTTTTCTGCCTCTTTGATCCCTTGTCTGTAGGCTGTTTATTATTATTCATTATTCAGGTATCTGCCTGGGGGCTGTCTTGTTCTTGAGTTGAAAGGGTTACCTATCTAATCAATAATGTTATCTGTCCACTAGAGGTCACTATTGGATTGACTATCCCCTGTGTAATATTTTTAGGATTTTCTTAAATGATTCAATGATTGACTCTTTATTTCTTAGTTAATGTGATTGGAATATACTATAATCTTCAGGTTGCTTATAATATTGATGATTGATACAATTAGGCCTGGTTTCCATTGAGTTGGTAAAGTTTGGAAACTCTTGGTAAAAACATTTTTCTCCATTAAAGTTTATGGAGAAATTTTATTATACCACGTTTCCAAACTTTACCACCTCGATTGGAACTAGCCCTTAGATTGTGTCTTTATCCAATAAGAAAATATACATGTGCATACATATTGGTTCCATTTTATTTGATTAATTATATTGTACATATATATTATTATTATTATTATCATTTATTTGTATAGCGCCGCCAAATTCCGTAGCGCTGGGTGCAATGATAGGGGTATACAATGACAAAGATTTGTGATACAATACAAAACATAACAAGACTAAACAAATCTAGCACAGGAGGAAGAGGGCCCTGCTCCGGAGAGCTCACAGTCTATAGGTTTAGGGTGCAGAGACATAAGGTTGGGGTAGCTTGTTACATCGGTTGTATTTGCATAAAGTATCTATGAATGCATATTTATAACCATGTATTTTTGTATAATCCTCTAATTGTAATACTATTGATTGTTACTTATTTAATTGTATTACATTTTATTTTACAGTTCTCCATAGTAGATATCTTTAGTCATTAATTAAATATGGCTATGAACCCATACATAATTTGTTTCCCAGATATCCCATACTTCAATGTTGGTCATAATTAAACTATATCTTCTAAAAATTATATATATATATATATATATATATATATATATATATATATATATATATATATATATACATACAGTATATATAGGAACATGCAAATACTCCTACATACACATGATAATTGTATGTATGTTTATATACATACTAATATATGAGTTAACTTCGGACGATTTAGTAGGTACACTTCTTCTTTTTAAATTTGTATTTAATGTGTGTATTACAATAACAGGTGTCAGGAGCCTTTTTATTTATTTATTTATACATTTGAGTACATTGGCCGTAAGAGTGCTTTTTACTCATTTTTGTGGATCAGTAACAGGGAGCATGTTTCATTAATTACTCACAGGACTCCATTCGCAAGCTGAGAAGTATACAGGCGAATGATGCTGGTCTTCTAATCGTGTATATCTTTTAACCAATGTACATGCTAAACGTGTTAGTGGGCGTGTTTACGTCCTGTTCGAGTAGATTGGATAGCGTAGGTAACTATTACAGCCAGCTTACGGAATCCTATCAGAGGCCGGTAAATATCCAGGGAATGACATCTGGTCCGTTGCACTCCCATTCTTGTAAACCAATGAGCACGATAGATGTGCTAGTGGGCGTGACGGCGTCCGGCTCTTTTAGTTCAAATAGGTGTGGTGAGTTGTATCTTATTCATAATATTCTAGCCTCTGAGGAAGAAGGGAGAATGAATTTTCAGTAATACTCCTTCGAAACGCGTAAGGCTTGATAGAATATTATTTTCGGATCGACACACCGCAGACCACCTTATTTCTCTACGTATGTTGTATTGCCATTGGTATCTACATGCTTTTAGTTACCTCATATCATTGAGGGTTACAAATGTGAGTGCAAACTTTTGCTATGTACAGAGTGCTTGTGTTTTAATAAATCTGCGTTTGACAATATTGCACTAGTTGTTGCACAACCTTCTTCTCTTACATACTGCATGCATTGCCCGAGCCTGACAGGATACTTATATGAGAGGAGTGACATTGACAGATTCCAGACAAAGAGCTGCACAGAGGATTTACACTTTTACCTTACCTCATATTGATTGAGGGTAGTTCCTGTGAGTATATACCCTAAGGGGACTATCTGGAGTATTGTTCACCGTTTGGAGGGTGCTTGAAGTTGAAAAGAAAGAAACACAAACGGCTTATTTCTTTTATAATTACACCCTATTGACACTAATTGGGACTTCCTATGTTGGGACTTTTTTCACTTTCCATCTATGTGTGTTTTTATCTACATTTGATGGAGATTGCTATTTTATCTATATTTGTTGTATTGGGATATATATCTTTGTGAGATTTATATATACTGTCTCATTTTTATTTATATGAGATAACTATTGCAGGTTATAGGTTTTAATATTTTATTGTTCTATTATTATTTTATATACATATGAAATAACCATTTTTTAGATATTTAAATATTTTTTGGGCTTCCTATTATTAGCGCTGGTTACATTTCACCCATATCCCTTCTGTATTACATTTTGTTTAAGAAATATTTGGAAAAGATATTTCGCTTATTTGGGGGACAGTGTTTCTAGCTGCTTTCATTAGGGTGTCCACATTTGAATACGCCATTTCTATACATCATTATACCCTGATTTATGTTTAGTTAACTCCCTTAACTTTGCGCTTGATCGGTTCCAGAGCTTATACCACTACTAGTTAGTGGTATATTCTATTTGCGCATTTTCTCTGTTATACCCTTTTCCTTCTGGAAGAAGCAACAGTGCGGGGAGAGTAACTAAATATGACTGAGTTAGAATATGGGGCTTATTTTGACCCAGCTAAAAAGACTATCGACTAGATTTAGAGTTCTGAGTTAGCCGTCAAAACCAGCGTTAGGGGGTCCTATCGCTGGTTTTGGCCGCCCGCTGGTATTTGGAGTCAGTCAGGAAAGGGTCTAACGCTCACTTTCCAGCTGCGACTTTTCCATACCGCAGATCCCCCTACGCCATTTGCGTATCCTATCTTTTCAATGGGATCTTTCTAACGCCGGTATTTAGAGTCTTGGCTGAAGTGAGCGTTAGAAATCTAATGACAAGACTCCAGCCGCAGGAAAAAGCCAGGACTTTAGAGCTTTCTGGGCTAACGCCGGTTCATAAAGCTCTTAACTACTGCGCTCTAAAGTACAGAAGAAGGCAGCACCTTGCAGTATAAAAATATCTTTATTTCCACATGCTGGAATAAAACAGTGACGTTTCGGGTGGAACACCCTTAATCATACAAAGCTAAAACACACTGTTCAAACCTTATAAAGGCCTACCTATGCACAGGTGTCCAATTAACATTTCTCAACACTTCCACCTAGTGGTTACTCATTTAATTACATCTATGTTAGAACTTAATGTTCTCATTTCACCTTGGTGCAAGATAGAATTAAAATCAATACAAAAAATATATACATATGCAAAACAATGACATATACAGATACAAATGTACTTTCAAGCAAATAAATTATTGCTAGACAAATTATTGAAAATTATTAAAAAACAATTTGTTGAAAAACACTTGCAGCAAATTTGGTGAAAAACAGTTGCAGCAAATTAGATGAAAAACAATTGCAGCAAATTTGACATTTCATGACTCAAAATGATTACAAAGATAGTTGCAAAAATGATTATAAAAATGATTATAAAAATAGAGTATAATCCAATTCTTTATTTAAACCCAAAGGTTGCATTGCATTGAGTTTGTAAATCCAAAATGCCTCCTTCTTTTTTAGCATTAACTCTCTATTACCCCCCCATCTGGGACGTGGCATTGCATCAATGATTTGAAAACGGACCTGACTAATGTTGTGGCCACATTGGATAAAATGTCCTGACACTGGTGCCTCTAGATTTCCACATCTGATATTGCTTTTGTGTTGTACTATCCTATCACGGACACGACGTGTCGTCTCGCCAATGTACATTTTTCCACATGGACATTTTATGAGATAGATAGCAAAAGCAGTATCACATGTGTAAAAACCTTTTATCAAGAATTTCTTACCAGTGAGAGGGTGTACAAATTGAGGGCCTTTGATCATTGAATTGCAGTTGCCACATCCCAGACAAGGATAACACCCATAGTTTTTATCAGATATATAGCTTTGCTGTTTTTTATTTGCACTTCCAATATCTGTATGTATAAGCTCATCTCTGAGATTTCTCCTTCTTCTATAGGCAGGCATGGGGGGTACTGCAAATTCAGCAACACCTGGATGGCAACCCTGTAGGATACGCCAGTGTTTTTTTAGTACACTCATAATTTCGCTACCGTGGTTATTGTGATCCATAACCATTACCATACGTTTATCTTCCTTTTTTGGTGTTTGATCTTTTTTAGATTGTACTTTAACTAATTCATTCTGAACCAACGCTGCAGGATAACCCCTATTCTCACATTTCTTTGCCATATTGTGTAATCTCTTTTGCAATCTATCTTCTTCTGATACAATGCGTTGTACCCTTAGGAACTGACTTCTAGGTAATGACCTAACTGTGCTTCTAGGATGGAAACTTTGATCGTGTAACAAGCCATTCTTATCAGTAGGTTTTACATATAAGTCTATACAGACCTTACCATCTTTTAGATATACTGTGGTGTCTAAGAAGTCAACCTGTATTTCACTTGCATTGAGACAAAATTTAATAGAATCAGTGCTACAATTGAGCTCAGCGACAAATTCCTCCAGGGTTCCAATGTCGCCACACCACACACCGAATACATCATCTATGTACCACCACCAGGCCACTGCATATTGTAGAAATAATCTATTCTCATAAACAAATGTTTCCTCGTACATATTCATGTATATATTCGTGTATGTGGGGGCGACATTGGAACCCATGGCTGTTCCCTGAAGCTGGAGAAAAAATGTATCCTGAAACAAGAAATAATTCTGGTAAAGAACAACTCTCAATAGATTTTCAAAAAACATCTTCTGTGATGGAGAATACTTGTTAACTGTGTGGAGTACCTTCATGACTGCTGAAATACCGCTCTCATGTTTTATTGCAGTATATAAACTGCTCACATCTAATGTGAATAGTATGTATTTGTTGCCATATAGATCTAAATTATGTACTTTGTCCAAAAAATCCCCAGTGTCCTTGATATATGAACTGCCAAGGTGCACAAGCGGCTGAAATATTCTATCCAAAAAGATAGCTATGTTGGAAAAAACTGAACATATGCCGGCCACAATTGGCCTACCTGGTGGATTTTCAAGCCGCTTGTGCACCTTTGGCAAAGTGTAAAAAACTGGGATACAGGGGTGATCTATGATCAAGAAATCAGCAACATCTTTAGATATTATACCCATTTTTAAAGCTCTATTCACCATAGACACAATCTCCTTTTGGACAATTATAGTAGGATCATATGGTAATTCTTTATATACATCTTGTTTAGACAACTGATTTTTAATCTCTGTAATATACATACTATATACATAAAGTTTTTTTGCAAATAAAAATTCTCCAATTACTGATAAGGATGGTAACACTGGGTTGACATTGAGTAGTTTTGGCCTCAGAAATAAAAGTAAATTTGTTCCAGTGAATGTTAACCATAGTGTTAATACGTATATGGAGCTAGTCAAAAAAGATCTAGAAAAAGTATACAAAAAGATTGCTGGAGAACATTGCAGTAATAATATATCTAAAAAAGAAACGGCTAGATTTAGAGTTTTGTCGGTAAGGACCCGTGTAGCTAACGCTGGCTTTTTTCTGGCCGCACCATAAAAATAACTCTGGTATTGAGAGTCCACATAAAGGCTGCGTTAGGCTCCAAAAAAGGAGCGTAGAGCATTTTTAACGCAGCTTCAACTCTCGATACCAGAGTTGCTTACGCAAGCGGCCAGCCTCAAAAACGTGCTCGTGCACGATTCCCCCATAGAAAACAATGGGGCTGTTTGAGCTGAAAAAAAACCTAACACCTGCAAAAAAGCCGCGTTCAGCTCTTAACGCAGCCCCATTGTTTGCTATGCGGAAACACCTCCTAAGTCTGCACCTAACAATCTAACATGTACCCCGAGTCTAAACACCCCTAACCTTACACTTATTAACCCCTACTCTGCCGCCCCCGCTATCGCTGACCCCTGTATATTATTTTTAACCCCTAATCTGCCGCTCTGTAAACCGCCGCTACTTACATTATCCCTATGTACCCCTAATCTGCTGCCCCTAACACCACCGACCCCTATATTATATTTATTAACCCCTAATCTGCCGCTCCGTAAACCGCCGCTACTTACATTATCCTTATGTACCCCTAATCTGCTGCCCCTAACACCGCCGACCCCTATATTATATTTATTAACCCCTAATCTGCCCACCACAACGTCGCCCCCACCTGCCTACACTTATTAACCCCTAATCTGCCGAGCGGACCGCACGGCTACTATAATAAAGTTATTAACCCCTAATCCGCCTCACTAACCCTATAATAAATAGTATTAACCCCTAATCTGCCCTCCCTAACATCCCCGACACCTAACTTCAATTATTAACCCCTAATCCGACGACCGGAGCTCACCGCTATTCTAATAAATGGATTAACCCCTAAAGCTAAGTCTAACCCTAACACTAACACCCCCCTAAATTAAATATAATTTTAATCTAACGAAATTAATTAACTCTTATTAAATAAATTATTCCTATTTAAAGCTAAATACTTACCTGTAAAATAAATCCTAATATAGCTACACTATAAATTATAATTACATTGTAGCTATTTTAGAATTAATATTTATTTTACAGGCAACTTTGTAATTATTTTAACCAGGTACAATAGCTATTAAATAGTTAAGAACTATTTAATAGCTACCTAGTTAAAATAATTACAAAATTACCTGTAAAATAAATCCTAACCTAAGTTACAATTAAACCTAACACTATACTATCATTAAATTAATTAAATAAAATATCTACAATTACCTACAATTAAACCTAACACTACACTATCAATACATTAATTAAATACAATATGTACAAATAACTACAATGAAATAAACTAACTAAAGTACAAAAAATAAAAAAGAACTAAGTTACAAAAAATAAAAAAATATTTACAAACATAAGAAAAATATTACAACAATTTTAAACTAATTACACCTACTCTAAGCCCCCTAATAAAATAACAAAGACCCCCAAAATAACAAAATGCCCTACCCTATTCTAAATTACTAAAGTTCAAAGCTCTTTTACCTTACCAGCCCTGAACAGGGCCATTTGCGGGGCATGCCCCAAGAAGTTCAGCTCTTTTGCCTGTAAAAAAAACATACAATACCCCCCCCCAACATTATAACCCACCACCCACATACCCCTAATCTAACCCAAACCCCCCTTAAATAAACCTAACACTAAGCCCCTGAAGATCATCCTACCTTGTCTTCACCTCACCAGGTATCACCGATCCGTCCTGGCTCCAAAATCTTCATCCAACCCAAGAGGGGGCTGGCGATCCATCATCCGGTGGCTGAAGAGGTCCAGAAGAGGCTCCAAAGTCTTCATCCCATCCGGGAAGAAGAGTAGATCCGGACCGGCAACCATCATCTTCCAAGCGGCATCTTCTATCTTCATCCGATGAGGACCGGCTCCATCCTGAAGACCTCCGACGCGGACCCATCTTCATCCGGCGACGTCCAACTGAAGAATGAAGGTTCCTTTAAGGGACGTCATCCAAGATGGCGTCCCTCGAATTCCGATTGGCTGATAGGATTCTATCAGCCAATCGGAATTAAGGTAGGAATATTCTGATTGGCTGATGGAATCAGCCAATCAGAATCAAGTTCAATCCGATTGGCTGATCCAATCAGCCAATCAGATTGAGCTTGCATTCTATTGGCTGTTCCGATCAGCCAATAGAATGCAAGCTCAATCTGATTGGAAGATGATGGTTGCCGGTCCGGATCTACTCTTCTTCCCGGACAGGATGAAGACTTTGGAGCCTCTTCTGGACCTCTTCAGCCACCGGATGATGGATCGCCAGCCCCCGCTTGGGTTGGATGAAGATTTTGGAGCCAGGACGGATCGGTGATACCTGGTGAGGTGAAGACAAGGTAGGATGATCTTCAGGGGCTTAGTGTTAGGTTTATTTAAGGGGGTTTGGGTTAGATTAGGGGTATGTGGGTGGTGGGTTGTAATGTTGGGGGGGGTATTGTATGTTTTTTTTACAGGCAAAAGAGCTGAACTTCTTGGGGCATGCCCCGCAAAGGGCCCTGTTCAGGGCTGGTAAGGTAAAAGAGCTTTGAACTTTAGTAATTTAGAATAGGGTAGGGCATTTTGTTATTTTGGGGGTCTTTGTTATTTTATTAGGGGGCTTAAAGTAGGTATAATTAGTTTAAAATTGTTGTAATATTTTTCTTATGTTTGTAAATATTTTTTTATTTTTTTGTAACTTAGTTCTTTTTTATTTTTTGTACTTTAGTTAGTTTATTTCATTGTAGTTATTTGTACATATTGTATTTAATTAATTTATTGATAGTGTAGTGTTAGGATTAATTGTAGGTATTTTATTTAATTAATTTAATGATAGTATAGTGTTAGGTTTAATTGTAACTTAGGTTAGGATTTATTTTACAGGTAATTTTGTAATTATTTTAACTAGGTAACTATTAAATATTTCTTAACTATTTAATAGCTATTGTACCTGGTTAAAATAATTACAAAGTTGCCTGTAAAATAAATATTAATCCTAAAATAGCTACAATGTAATTATAATTTATATTGTAGCTATATTAGGATTTATTTTACAGGTAAGTATTTAGCTTTAAATAGGAATAATTTATTTAATAAGAGTTAATTAATTTCATTAGATTAAAATTATATTTAATTTAGGGGGGTGTTAGTGTTAGGGTTAGACTTAGCTTTAGGGGTTAATCCATTTATTAGAATAGCGGTGAGCTCCGGTCGGCAGATTAGGGGTTAATAATTGAAGTTAGGTGTCGGCGATGTTAGGGAGGGCAGATTAGGGGTTAATACTATTTATTATAGGGTTAGTGAGGCGGATTAGGGGTTAATAACTTTATTATAGTAGCGGTGCGGTCCGCTCGGCAGATTAGGGGTTAATAAGTGTAGGCAGGTGCAGGCGACGTTGTGGGGGGCAGATTAGGGGTTAATACATATAATATAGGGGTCGGCGGTGTTAGGGGCAGCAGATTAGGGGTACATAGCTATAATGTAGGTGGCGGCGCTTTGCGGTTGACAGATTAGGGGTTAATTATTGTAGGTAGCTGGCCGCGACATTGTGGGGGGCAGGTTAGGGGTTAATAAATATAATATAGGGGTCGGCGGTGTTAGGGGCAGCAGATTAGGGGTACATAAGTATAACGTAGGTGGCGGTCGGCAGATTAGAGGTTAAAAAAATTTAATCGAGTGGCGGCGATGTGGGGGGACCTCGGTTTAGGGGTACATAGGTAGTTTATGGGTGTTAGTGTACTTTAGAGTACAGTAGTTAAGAGCTTTATGAACCGGCGTTAGCCCAGAAAGCTCTTAACTACTGACTTTTTTCCTGCGGCTGGAGTTTTGTCGTTAGATGTCTAATGCTCACTTCAGACACGATTCTAAATACCGGAGTTAGAAAAATGCCATTGAAAAGATAGGATACGCAATTGACGTAAGGGGATCTGCGGTATGGAAAAGTCGCGGCTGAAAAGTGAGCGTTAGACCCTTTTTTGAGTGACTCCAAATACCGGAGGTAGCCTAAAACCAGCGTTAGGAGCCTCTAACGCTGGTTTTCACGGCTAACGCCAAACACTAAATCTAGGCCAAAGAGAGGCTATCAACTTGTTAAAAAGTAACAAAGCAGTAACAATAAAAATGGCAGACAAGGGCGGTGCAATTACTGTCATGAATACTAGTATGTATATTACAGAGATTAAAAATCAGTTGTCTAAACAAGATGTATATAAAGAATTACCATATGATCCTACTATAATTGTCCAAAAGGAGATTGTGTCTATGGTGAATAGAGCTTTAAAAATGGGTATAATATCTAAAGATGTTGCTGATTTCTTGATCATAGATCACCCCTGTATCCCAGTTTTTTACACTTTGCCAAAGGTGCACAAGCGGCTTGAAAATCCACCAGGTAGGCCAATTGTGGCCGGCATATGTTCAGTTTTTTCCAACATAGCTATCTTTTTGGATAGAATATTTCAGCCGCTTGTGCACCTTGGCAGTTCATATATCAAGGACACTGGGGATTTTTTGGACAAAGTACATAATTTAGATCTATATGGCAACAAATACATACTATTCACATTAGATGTGAGCAGTTTATATACTGCAATAAAACATGAGAGCGGTATTTCAGCAGTCATGAAGGTACTCCACACAGTTAACAAGTATTCTCCATCACAGAAGATGTTTTTTGAAAATCTATTGAGAGTTGTTCTTTACCAGAATTATTTCTTGTTTCAGGATACATTTTTTCTCCAGCTTCAGGGAACAGCCATGGGTTCCAATGTCGCCCCCACATACACGAATATATACATGAATATGTACGAGGAAACATTTGTTTATGAGAATAGATTATTTCTACAATATGCAGTGGCCTGGTGGCGGTACATAGATGATGTATTCGGTGTGTGGTGTGGCGACATTGGAACCCTGGAGGAATTTGTCGCTGAGCTCAATTGTAGCACTGATTCTATTAAATTTTGTCTCAATGCAAGTGAAATACAGGTTGACTTCTTAGACACCACAGTATATCTAAAAGATGGTAAGGTCTGTATAGACTTATATGTAAAACCTACTGATAAGAATGGCTTGTTACACTATCAAAGTTTCCATCCTAGAAGCACAGTTAGGTCATTACCTAGAAGTCAGTTCCTAAGGGTACAACGCATTGTATCAGAAGAAGATAGATTGCAAAAGAGATTACACAATATGGCAAAGAAATGTGAGAATAGGGGTTATCCTGCAGCGTTGGTTCAGAATGAATTAGTTAAAGTACAATCTAAAAAAGATCAAACACCAAAAAAGGAAGATAAACGTATGGTAATGGTTATGGATCACAATAACCACGGTAGCGAAATTATGAGTGTACTAAAAAAACACTGGCGTATCCTACAGGGTTGCCATCCAGGTGTTGCTGAATTTGCAGTACCCCCCATGCCTGCCTATAGAAGAAGGAGAAATCTCAGAGATGAGCTTATACATACAGATATTGGAAGTGCAAATAAAAAACAGCAAAGCTATATATCTGATAAAAACTATGGGTGTTATCCTTGTCTGGGATGTGGCAACTGCAATTCAATGATCAAAGGCCCTCAATTTGTACACCCTCTCACTGGTAAGAAATTCTTGATAAAAGGTTTTTACACATGTGATACTGCTTTTGCTATCTATCTCATAAAATGTCCATGTGGAAAAATTTACATTGGCGAGACGACACGTCATGTCCGTGATAGGATAGTACAACACAAAAGCAATATCAGATGTGGAAATCTAGAGGCACCAGTGTCAGGACATTTTATCCAATGTGGCCACAACATTAGTCAGGTCCGTTTTCAAATCATTGATGCAATGCCACGTCCCAGACGGGGGGGTAATAGAGAGTTAATGCTAAAAAAGAAGGAGGCATTTTGGATTTACAAACTCAATGCAATGCAACCTTTGGGTTTAAATAAAGAATTAGATTTTATAATCATTTTTATAATCATTTTTGCAACTATCTTTGTAATAATTTTGAGTCATGAAATGTCAAATTTGCTGCAATTGTTTTTCATCTAATTTGCTGCAACTGTTTTTCACCAAATTTGCTGCAAGTGTTTTTCAACAAATTGTTTTTTAATAATTTTCAATAATTTGTCTAGCAATAATTTATTTGTTTGAAAGTACATTTGTATCTGTATATGTCATTGTTTTGCATATGTATATATTTTTTGTATTGATTTTAATTCTATCTTGCACCAAGGTGAAATGAGAACATTAAGTTCTCACATAGATGTAATTAAATGAGTAACCACTAGGTGGAAGTGTTGAGAAATGTTAATTGGACACCTGTGCATAGGTAGGCCTTTATAAGGTTTGAACAGTGTGTTTTAGCTTTGTATGATTAACCCCTTAATGACCACAGCACTTTTCCATTTTCTGTCCGTTTGGGACCAAGGCTATTTTTACATTTTTGAGGTGTTTGTGTTTAGCTGTAATTTTCCTCTTACTCATTTACTGTACCCACACATATTATATACCGTTTTTCTCGCCATTAAATGGACTTTCTAAGGATACCATTATTTTCATCATATCTTATAATTTACTATAAAAAAAATTATAAAATATGAGGAAAAAATGGAAAAAAACACACTTTTTCTAACTTTGACCCCCAAAATCTGTTACACATCTACAACCACAAAAAAACACCCATGCTAAATAGTTTCTAAATTTTGTCCTGAATTTAGAAATACCCAATGTTAACATGTTCTTTGCTTTTTTTGTAAACTATAGGGCCATAAATACAAGTAGCACTTTGCTATTTCCAAACCATTTCTTTTCAAAATTAGCGCTAGTTACATTAGAACACTGATATCTTTCAGGAATCTCTGAATATCCATTGACATGTATATATATTTTTTTTAGTAGACAACCCAAAGTATTGATCTAGGCCCATTTTGGTATATTTCATGCCACCATTTCACCGCCAAATGCGATTAAATACAAAAAATCGTTCACTTTTCACAAATTTTTTCACAAACTTTTGGTTTCTAACTTAAATTATTTACAAACAGCTTGTGCAATTATGGCATAAATTGTTGTAAATTCTTATCTGGGATCCCCTTTGTTCAGAAATAGCAGACATATATGACTTTGGCGTTGCTTTTTGGTAATTAGAAGGCCGCTAAATCCCACTGCGCACCACACGTGTATTATGCCCAGCAGTGAAGGGGTTAATTAGGGAGCATGTAGGGAGCTTTTTGGGATAGTTTTAGCTTTAGTGTAGTGTAGAAGACAACCCCAAGTATTGATCTAGGCCAATTTTGGTATATTTTATGCCACCATTTCACCGCCAAATGCGATCAAATTAAAAAAAAAGTTAAATTTTTCTCAATTTTAGGTTTCTCACTGAAATTATTTACAAACAGCTTGTGCAATTATGGCACAAATCATTGTAAATGCTTCTCTGGGATCCCCTTTGTTCAGAAATAGCAGACATATATGGCTTTGGCATTGCTTTTTGGTAATTAGAAGGCCTCTAAATGCCGCTGCGCATCACACGTGTATTATGGCTAGCAGTGAAGGGGTTAATTATGTAGCTTGTAGGGAGCTTGCAGGGTTAATTTTATCTTTAGTGTAGAGCTCAGCCTCCCACCTGAAACATCAGACCCCCTGATCCCTCCCAAACAGCTCTCTTCCCTCCCCCACCCCACAATTGTCCCCGCCATCTTAAGTACTGGCAGAAACTCTGCCAGTACTAAAATAAAAGGTATTTGGCCATATTTTTTTTTTTTTAAAAAAAAGCATATTTACATATGCTGATGTGTATGATCCCCCCTTAGACCCCAACCTCACTGATCCCCCACCTAACAGCTCTCTAACCCTTCCCCTCTGCCTTAATGGGCGCCATCTTGGGTACTGGCAGCTGTCTGCCAGTACCCAGTTTTGCAAAAAAAGTGCCATTTTATTAAAAAAAAAGCAATTTTCTGTAGTGTAGCTTTCCCCCCCACCAAGACCAACCCCCCACCCCTTCCAGATCATTGAGATTATATTTTTTAAAGTTTAAACTTTATTTTTTTTTAATACTTTTTACTATGTTTTTCTGTAGTGTAGCGGTTCCCACCCGCTCCCGCCCCGTGCACGCGCCCGCCCTCCAACCCCCGTGCACGCGCGCGCTCCCGTGCGCGCCCCCGTGGGTCCCGCCCCCGATCCCGCCCCCCTCCACTCCATACACAACATCGATGGCCGCCCACCCGCCTCCCACGTAAGCTCCCACCCACCAATGATACCGGCCATCGATGTCCGGTGCAGAGAGGGCCACAGAGTGGCTCTCTCTGCATCGGATGGCCAAGGGGGGTTATTGCAGGATGCCTCCATATCGAGGCATCACTGCAATAACCGGAAAGCAGCTGGAAGCGAGCAGGATCGCTTCCAGCTGCTTTCCAGACCAAGGACGTACGCCACACGTCCTCGGTCATTAAGTGTATTTTTTTAGAGGACGTGTGGCGTACGTCCTTGGTCGTTAAGGGTGTTCCACCCGAAACGTCACTGTTTTATTCCAGCATGTGGAAATAAAGATATTTTTATACTGCAAGGTGCTGCCTTCTTCTGTGGATTTATTGTGACTAAAGGGATTACAGCACCCTTTTTGGCCTGCACCTGACAGTGGAGCTGAGCTACAAACTGTTCTAGTGCTCTAAAGTACACTAACACCCATAAACTACCTATGTACCCCTAAACCGAGGTCCCCCCACATCGCCGCCACTCTATTAAAATTTTTTAACCCCTAATCTGCCGACCGCACACCGCCGCAACCTACATTATCCCTATGTACCCCTAATCTGCTGCCCCTAACACCGCCGACGCCTACATTATATTTATTAACCCCTAATCTGCCGCCCCCAACGTCGCTGCCACCTACCTACAATTATTAACCCCTAATCTGCCGACCGGACCTCACCGCTACTATAATAAAGTTATTAACCCCTAATCCGCCTCACTCCCGCCTCAAAAACCCTATAATAAATAGTATTAACCCCTAATCTGCCCTCCCTAACATCGCCGACACCTAACTTCAAGTATTAACCCCTAATCTGCCGACCGGACCTCGCTGCTACTCTAATAACTGTACAGGGAGTGCAGAATTATTAGGCAAGTTGTATTTTTGAGGATTAATTTTATTATTGAACAACAACCATGTTCTCAATGAACCCAAAAAACTCATTAATATCAAAGCTGAATAGTTTTGGAAGTAGTTTTTAGTTTGTTTTTAGTTATAGCTATTTTAGGGGGATATCTGTGTGTGCAGGTGACTATTACTGTGCATAATTATTAGGCAACCTAACAAAAAACAAATATATACCCATTTCAATTATTTATTTTTACCAGTGAAACCAATATAACATCTCAACATTCACAAATATACATTTCTGACATTCAAAAACAAAACAAAAACAAATCAGTGACCAATATAGCCACCTTTCTTTGCAAGGACACTCAAAAGCCTGCCATCCATGGATTCTGTCAGTGTTTTGATCTGTTCACCATCAACATTGCGTGCAGCAGCAACCACAGCCTCCCAGACACTGTTCAGAGAGGTGTACTGTTTTCCCTCCTTGTAAATCTCACATTTGATGATGGACCACAGGTTCTCAATGGGGTTCAGATCAGGTGAACAAGGAGGCCATGTCATTAGATTTTCTTCTTTTATACCCTTTCTTGCCAGCCACGCTGTGGAGTACTTGGACGCGTGTGATGGAGCATTGTCCTACATGAAAATCATGTTTTTCTTGAAGGATGCAGACTTCTTCCTGTACCACTGCTTGAAGAAGGTGTCTTCCAGAAACTGGCAGTAGGACTGGGAGTTGAGCTTGACTCCATCCTCAACCCAAAAAGGTCCCACAAGCTCATCTTTGATGATACCAGCCCAAACCAGTACTCCACCTCCACCTTGCTGGCATCTGAGTTGGACTGGAGCTCTCTGCCCTTTACCAATCCAGCCACGGGCCCATCCATCTGGCCCATCAAGACTCACTCTCATTTCATCAGTCCATAAAACCTTAGAAAAATCAGTCTTGAGATATTTCTTGGCCCAGTCTTGACGTTTCAGCTTGTGTGTCTTGTTCAGTGGTGGTCGTCTTTCAGCCTTTCTTACCTTGGCCATGTCTCTGAGTATTGCACACCTTGTGCTTTTGGGCACTCCAGTGATGTTGCAGCTCTGAAATATGGCCAAACTGGTGGCAAGTGGCATCTTGGCAGCTGCACGCTTGACTTTTCTCAGTTCATGGGCAGTTATTTTGCGCCTTGGTTTTTCCACACGCTTCTTGCGATCCTGTTGACTATTTTGAATGAAACGCTTGATTGTTCGATGATCACGCTTCAGAAGCTTTGCAATTTTAAGAGTGCTGCATCCCTCTGCAAGATATCTCACTATTTTTGACTTTTCTGAGCCTGTCAAGTCCTTCTTTTGACCCATTTTGCCAAAGGAAAGGAAGTTGCCTAATAATTATGCACACCTGATATAGGGTGTGGATGTCATTAGACCACACCCCTTCTGATTACAGAGATGCACATCACCTAATATGCTTAATTGGTAGTAGGCTTTCGAGCCTATACAGCTTGGAGTAAGACAACATGCATAAAGAGGATGATGTGGTCAAAATACTCATTTGCCTAATAATTCTGCACTCCCTGTATTAACCCCTAAAGCTAAGTCTAACCCTAACACTAACAGCCCCCTAAGTTAAATATAATTTTATTCTAACAAAATAAATTAAATCTTATTAAATAAATTATTCCTATTTAAGCTAAATACTTACCTGTACAATAAACCCTAATATAGCTACAATATAAATAATAATTATATTGTAGCTATTTTAGGATTTATATTTATTTTACAGGCAACTTTGTATTTATTTTAACCAGGTACAATAGCTATTAAATAGTTAATAACTAATTAATAGCTACCTAGTTAAAATAAATAAAAAATGACCTGTAAAATAAATCCTAACCTAAGTTACAATTAAACCTAACACTACACTATCAATAAATAAATTAACTAAACTATCTACAATTATCTACAATTAAATACAAATAAATACAATAACTAAAGTACAAAAAATAAAAAAAGAACTGTTACAAAAAATAAAAAAATAATTTACAAACATTATAAAAATATTACAACCATTTTAAGCTAATTACACCTACTCTAAGCCCCCTAATAAAATAACAAAGCCCCCCAAAATAAAAAAATGCCCTACCCTATTCTAAAATAAAAATTGTAAAGCTCTATTACCTTACCAGCCCTTAAAAGGGCCTTTTGCGGGGCATGCCCCAAAGAATTCTGCTCTTTTGCCTGTAAAAAAAAACCATACAATACCCCCCCAACATTACAACCCACCACCCACATACCCCTAATCTAACCCAAACCCCCCTTAAATAAACCTAACACTAAGCCCCTGAAGATCTCCCTACCTTGTCTTCACCAAGCCGGGTATCACCGATCCGTCCAGAAGAGGGTCCGAAGTCTTCATCGTATCCGGCAAGAAGAGCTCCTCCAGCGGGCCCAAAATCTTCATCCTATCAGGCAAGAAGAGGACATCCGGACCGGCAAACATCTTCACCCAGGCGGCATCTTCTATCTTCTTCCATCCGACGCGGAGCGGGACCATCTTCAAGCAGCCGACACGGAGCCATCCTTCTTCACCGACGGACTAACGACGAATGAAGGTTCCTTTAAGGGACGTCATCCAAGATGGCGTCCCTCGAATTCCGATTGGCTGATAGGATTCTATCAGCCAATCGGAATTAAGGTAGGAATAATCTGATTAGCTGATGGAATCAGCCAATCAGATTGAAGTTCAATCGGATTGGCTGATCCTATCAGCCAATTGGAATTCGAGGGACGCCATCTTGGATGACGTCCCTTAAAGGAACCTTCATTCGTCGTTAGTCCGTCGGTGAAGAAGGATGGCTCCGCGTCGGCTGCTTGAAGATGGTCCCGCTCCGCGTCGGATGGAAGAAGATAGAAGATGCCGTCTGGATGAAGATGTTTGCCGGTCCGGATGTCCTCTTCTTGCCCGATAGGATGAAGACTTTGGACCCTCTGGAGGAGCTCTTCTTGCCGGATACCATGAAGACTTCGGACCCTCTTCTGGACGGATCGGTGATACCCGGCGTGGTGAAGACAAGGTAGGGAGATCTTCAGGGGCTTAGTGTTAGGTTTATTTAAGGGGGGTTTGGGTTAGATTAGGAGTATGTGGGTGGTGGGTTGTAATGTTGGGGGGGGTATTGTATGTTTTTTTTTACAGGCAAAAGAGCAGAATTCTTTGGGGCATGCCCCACAAAAGGCCCTTTTAAGGGCTGGTAAGGTAAAAGAGCTTTACAATTTTTATTTTAGAATAGGGTAGGGCATTTTTTTATTTTGGGGGGCTTTGTTATTTTATTAGGGGGCTTAGAGTAGGTGTAATTAGCTTAAAACTGTTGTAATATTTTTATAATATTTGTAAATTATTTTTTTATTTTTTGTAACTTAGTTCTTTTTTATTTTTTGTACTTTAGTTATTGTATTTATTTGTATTTAATTGTAGATAATTGTAGATAGTTTAGTTAATTTATTTATTGATAGTGTAGTGTTAGGTTTAATTGTAACTTAGGTTAGGATTTATTTTACAGGTAATTTTTTATTTATTTTAACTAGGTAGCTGTTAATTAGTTATTAACTATTTAATAGCTATTGTACCTGGTTAAAATAAATACAAAGTTGCCTGTAAAATAAATATAAATCCTAAAATAGCTACAATATAATTATTATTTATATTGTAGCTATATTAGGGTTTATTGTACAGGTAAGTATTTAGCTTTAAATAGGAATAATTTATTTAATAAGATTTAATTTATTTCGTTAGAATAAAATTATATTTAATTTAGGGGGGTGTTAGTGTTAGGGTTAGACTTAGCTTTAGGGGTTAATACAGTTATTAGAGTAGCGGCGAGGTCCGGTCGGCAGATTAGGGGTTAATATTTGAAGTTAGGTGTCGGCGATGTTAGGGAGGGCAGATTAGGGGTTAATACTATTTATTATAGGGTTTTTGAGGCGGGAGTGAGGCGGATTAGGGGTTAATACATTTATTATAGTAGCGGTGAGCTCCGGTCGGCAGATTAGGGGTTAATAATTGTAGGTAGGTAGCGGCGACTTTTGGGGGGGCAGATTAGGGGTTATTAAATATAATATAGGGGTCAGCGGTGTTAGGGGTAGCAGATTAGGGGTACATAGTTATAATGTAGGTTGCGGCGGTGTACGGAGCGGCAGATTAGGTGTTAAAAAAAATATGCAGGGGTCAGCGATAGCGGGGTCGGCAGATTAGGGGTTAATAAGTGTAAGGCTAGGGGTGTTTAGACTCGGGGTTCATGTTAGGGTGTTAGGTGCAGACTTAGGAAGTGTTTCCCCATAGGAAACAATGGGGCTGCGTTAGGAGCTGAACGCTGCTTTTTTGCAGGTGTTAGTTTTTTTTTCAGCTCAAACTGCCCCATTGTTTCCTATGGGGAAATCGTGTACGAGCACGTTTTTGAAGCTGGCCGCGTCCGTAAGCACCGCTGGTATTTAGAGTTGCAGTGGCGGTAAATTATGCTATACGCTCCCTTTTTGGAGCCCTTCTGTGAACTCTAAATACCAGCGGTATTTAAAAGGTGCGGGGGAAAAAAAGCATGCGTAGCTAACGCACCCCTTTGGCCGCAGAACTCTAAATCTAGCCGTATGAGATTATCTATAAGTGAAGAAGAGGGTAGAGTGCTCTTAGAGAATCTTAATATGACAGACCCCAAAAAATTGTTTGAAAAATTAGAAAAACTAAGTAAGAAGCAACTGGTTATCTGGTATGATAGTGTTAACCTTGAGAGATATGTTAAATATAAAATTATCCCTCGAGGTCTTAAAATGGAGAAAGACTCCATAATTGATAATACAGAGGTGGAGTTATTGTCAGAGTGGGAAACGGCTCTGGAGACATGCTCCCTCACGTTCCTTGATATACTTATTAGGTTTAGACAAAAGAAAGTGAAGGAACTAACAGACCAAATTAGGGATATAAGAGAAAAACTGAACAATTTCAAGGGAGATGTGTATTATAGGGAACTTGATAAAGAAAATTAAAAGAAAATAGAAAGATTTGAGACCCAAGTGGAAACTAATAAACTTAACAAATTTCTAAGAGACCTCAATGAAAATAAGATGGAAAAACTTGGTCCCTAGGGGAATAAAGAGTTAGGAATAGAAGGAGAAGAAGCAATGGGATATGATATACCAGACACTCCAGGATTAAATCCATCTAATTCTAATTGGGCTGACATTTGCTCTGCTGATTATGCTATGAATAAGAGTTTTGGACAGCTGTATAAGGACCAACCGGATAAAAACAATAGAAACTTGAAATCTGTAAAAAAACACACGAGTCTAGGGGGCCTGTTGCTAGTAGTGGGATGAAAAATAGACGTCACGTTAATACCCCAAAACAGCACTCCCAAAACATCACAAGTATCCATTACCCCCAAAACAAATTTAAATATAAGAATAAAAACTAATATTCTACTAATTATTACAATAAACCAAGGGGTAAAGAAATCCCATCAAAACAAGATAGATATTATGATAATCAGGATAGTAAACAATATGTGTCCAATCATGAAATGAAACATCTTAAGACTCATCAGGGTTTTCCGGGGGCTCATTACCAAAGACCTCCAAACATAAGTCAAGAACCTCAGTTCTGGGACGAGTGGTCAGAGAGAAAGGAGGGGGAAGGGAATGAAAAGAGGAATAGAAAAACTAGACGAGGATGCAGAGGAGGAAAGAGATTACGGAAACAAAAGGAGGAAACCCTCATGGACTTAAAAACAGATGATCTAATGAAAGTATTTAATCTCTCCAAAAGAAATCTCACAGCTGATGAGGAAAGACTTCTAAGAAGAGGTCTCTCATTTGCACCAACAAGGGGGCCTAATGCTTTTAACTTATTTGTAGATTTTAATAAATATATTCGGAAACTCACTCTACATAGGCACTTTAGTAAGATTGAGGCCTCTCAACAAACGTCAGAAATTGAAAATAAAGAATTTAAAAAGGACGATGTTGAGTCATTAAGGGTCCTGGAGGCCCTTCAAGTGGAAAGTGAAGGATTGAGGGAAGTGGAAAATGTAAATCCACTTCTAACATATGAACCCCATACATCATTTAAACCAAATTCAGTGTTTAATCCCATACATTCTAAAGGAAATTTTATTCCAGTGTTTAATAGTCTGGTACAAACAGATTTGGATAAAATGTGTGGTAACTTCAAAATAAAAGATGGGAATCTAAACAAAAAAGAGAAAGTTTGGCTGGACCTTCTGAAGAATGACAGTTCGATAGTCATTAGAGAAGCAGACAAAGGGGGGGGGGTCGTTATTCAAGATAGAATTAATTATCTTGAAGAAGCGAACAGATTATTGGGAGATATAGAAGTATATGTGAAGATGGATAGGAATCCAACTTCACGTTTTTTGAAATTATATAGCAGTTTACTGGATGATGCCAAACATCAGGGAACATTAAATGATAATGAATTTAAATTCCTTAATATAACAGATCCAGTAACTGCTATTTTTATCAACTCCCAAAAGTGCATAAAAGCACAGAAACCCCCCCCAGGTAGACCGATAGTGTTGGGTATAAACTCTCTCACCACTAGACTATCAGAATTTGTGGATACATATTTGCAACCACTAGTCCCTATTTTAAAGTCATACATTAGGGATACCACGGACATTATCAATAGAGTAAGCCCCATTAAGTGGGAAGAAAATTATCAGTGGGTTACTTTAGATGTGAGCAGCCTATACACATGTATTCCCCATACTAAAGGGGTATCAGCTGTTGAGTTTTGGCTGGATCAGAGGACTACCCTATCGAAAAGTACCAAAAATTTCCTTCTTCAAGCTATCAGTTTTATACTAGAACACAATTTCTTTCTCTTTGAAGAATAATATTATTTACAGATCAGTGGCACGGCTATGGGCACGAAATCTGCCCCTAGCTTTGCCAACCTCTACATGGGGTTTTGGGAGGACAACAAGATTTGGAATAATAACCCCTTTATATCAGATATAGTGATGTGGGGCCGCTATATCGACGATATAGTGATGATTTGGAAAGGGGAAGATGAAGCCCTCCTAAACTTTATGGAATTTGTAAATACCAATGATTCAAATTTAAAATTTACTTATAAAGCATGTAAAAAAGAAATTGAGTTTTTAGATCTAGTTTTGTCACATGAGAGTGACCAAATTGTAACTAGATTGTTCAAAAAGGAAACGGATAGGAATGGGTATTTACATGCTAGTAGTTGCCATCATCCTAATTGGATCAGAAACATCCCTTACGGACAGTTCCAACGTATTTGGAGGAACTGTAGTAAGATGGAAGACTTTGAACTGGAAACCCAAAATTTGAAGAAAAGATTTATTAGCAAAGGGTACAGAAAGAAGAATATTGAGAAAGCCTACTTAAAGGCAAAAAACACGCACAGAGACGAACTGCTTAAAGTACAACCATACAAGAAGAAAAGTAGTAAAAAAGAACAGGACGTCAAGTTTGTTACAACTTATAATGAAGGCGCCAAAATGATACAAGCAGTGATAAAAAAGCATTGGCACATATTAGAAAAATATGAACTACTAAAAGATATTGCTGCATCAGGTCCCAAGGTAATTTTTAGAAAAAATAAAAATTTCAAGAATATCTTGGCACCAAGCGAATTAAGAGGAAAGAGTAAGAAGGAGGGGAACTGGTTAAACTCACAGTCTATAGGATATTTTAAGTGCAATAGGGCCAACTGTATATCATGTGAGCATCACTATGATAAAAAAACCTACAAAACAAGTAATGTCGACCAGTAATAAATCGGTGTGCGTGATTGAAACCCTATGTAACTGCAAATCAACATTTGCGGTTTATATTCTGCAGTGTGATTGCAGTTTTCAAAACATAGGGCGCACAACCCGCCCCTTTAAGGTCAGATTCCTTGAACACATCAATAATATAAAAGCTGGTCTAACCACACATAATGTTCCGGTGCATTTTACCCACTTCCACAATAAAGATCCAAAAGGGTTAAAAGGATGTATTTTGGAAGTAGTAAAACAAAGCAAAAAGGGAGGAAGTAGAACCTGGATCTTCGCAAAAGGGAATCCTTTTGGATCCACAAAATGGGGACCCTAGTGCCACTAGGGCTTAACAAAGATGTGGATTTAGTTACCTTCTTGCTCTAATATATACCTAGGCTACAGAATGTAACCCTTATCCTAATAGATAACCTTATTATTAATACTCTAGTCCCAATAGCATAACTAACAGCTTAGGATAATCTGTGTATGGGGTTATTGAGTATCAGTGAGTTAGGTCCTATTGTGGAACGAATGTGCAGCTAGGTGAAGAAAATTGGTTCATTTCATCTAATATGTATGATTAGAGTCTATTTGAAATTATTTATGTATTGATTTAATGATATACAACTGTTTATATATTATATGTTATATTTTATATTGTAAAAGGTGGTCTGCGGGAAAGTCAATTATATTATAATATATTATATTGTATATATATATTGGTTACTATTACTAATATGATGCTAGTAGTTGCAATATAAGTTAGAGGATACTTTTAAAAAGATTGTTGTGTATAGCTTTTTAAATAATGGAATTTTTTATGTTTTTCCAATCCTCTAGATCTTTTTTATTATTTTTTTTTTTATATATTTATAGGTGTTTTATGGTAAATTCATTTTCAGTATATATATATATATATATATATATATATATATATATATATATATATATATATTTATGCTATTTACGTATATATGCTTAATTGTTGTAAAACTCTTTTATTAGAGTTCCGGTCCTTATGAGTTAACTTCGGACGATTTAGTATGTACACTTCTTCTTTTTAAATTTGTATTTAATGTGTGTATTGTAATAACAGGTGTCAGGAGCCTTTTTATTTATTTATTTATACATTTGGGTACAGTGGCCGTAAGAGTGCTTTTTACTCATTGTTGTGGATCAGTAACAGGGAGCATGTTTCATTAATTACTCACAGGACTCCGTTCGCAAGCTGAGAAGTATATAGGCGAATGATGCTGGTCTTCTAATCGTGTATATCTTTTAACCAATGTACACGCTAAACGTGTTAGTGGGCGTGTTTACGTCCTGTTCGAGTAGATTGGATAGCGTAGGTAACTATTACAGCCAGCTTACGGAATCCTATCAGAGGCCGGTAAATATCCAGGGAATGACGTCTGGTCCATTACACTCCCATTCTTGTAAACCAATGAGCACGATAGATGTGCTAGTGGGTGTGACGGCGTCCGGCTCTTTTAGTTCAAATAGGTGCGGTGAGTTGTATCTTATTCATAATATTCTAGCCTCTGAGGAAGAAGGGAGAATGAATTTTCTGTAATACTCCTTCGAAACGCGTAAGGCTTGATAGAATATTATTTTCGGATCGACACACCGCAGACCACCTTATTTCTCTACGTATGTTGTATTGCCATTGGTATCTACATGCTTTTAGTTACCTCATATCATTGAGGGTTACAAATGTGAGTGCAAACTTTTGCTATGTACAGAGTGCTTGTGTTTTAATAAATCTGCGTTTGACAATATTGTACTAGTTGTTGCACAACCTTCTTCTCTTACATACTGCATGCATTGCCCGAGCCTGACAGGATACTTATATGAGAGGAGTGACATTGACAGATTCCAGACAAAGAGCTGCACAGAGGATTTACACTTTTACCTTACCTCATATTGATTGAGGGTAGCTCTTGTGAGTATATATCCTACGGGGATTATCTGGAGTATTGTTCACCGTTTGGAGGGTGTTTGAAGTTGAAAAGAAAGAAACACAAACGGCTTATTTCTTTTATAATTACACCCTATTGACACTAATTGGGACTTCCTATGTTGGGACTTTTTTCACTTTCCATCTATGTGTGTTTTTATCTACATTTGATTGAGATTGCTATTTTATCTATATTTGTTGTATTGGGATATATATCTTTGTGAGATTTATATATACTGTCTCATTTTTATTTATATGAGATAACTATTGCAGGTTATAGGTTTTAATATTTTATTGTTCTATTATTATTTTATATACATATGAAATAACCATTTTTTAGATCTTTAAATATTTTTTTGGGCTTCCTATTATTAGCGCTGGTTACATTTCACCCATATCCCTTCTGTATTACATATATATATATATATATATATATATATATATATATATATATATATATATATATATATATACAGGGAGTGCAGAATTATTAGGCAAATGAGTATTTTGACCACATCATCCTCTTTATGCATGTTGTCTTACTCCAAGCTGTATAGGCTCGAAAGCCTACAACCAATTAAGCATATTAGGTGATGTGCATCTCTGTAATGAGAAGGGGTGTGGTCTAATGACATCAACACCCTATATCAGGTGTGCATAATTATTAGGCAACTTCCTTTCCTTTGGCAAAATGGGTCAAAAGAAGGACTTGACAGGCTCAGAAAAGTCAAAAATAGTGAGATATCTTGCAGAGGGATGCAGCACTCTTAAAATTGCAAAGCTTCTGAAGCGTGATCATCGAACAATCAAGCGTTTCATTCAAAATAGTCAACAGGGTCGCAAGAAGCGTGTGGAAAAACCAAGGCACAAAATAACTGCCCATGAACTGAGAAAAGTCAAGCGTGCAGCTGCCAAGATGCCACTTGCCACCAGTTTGGCCATATTTCAGAGCTGCAACATCACTGGAGTGCCCAAAAGCACAAGGTGTGCAATACTCAGAGACATGGCCAAGGTAAGAAAGGCTGAAAGACGACCACCACTGAACAAGACACACAAGCTGAAACGTCAAGACTGGGCCAAGAAATATCTCAAGACTGATTTTTCTAAGGTTTTATGGACTGATGAAATGAGAGTGAGTCTTGATGGGCCAGATGGATGGATTAGTAAAGGGCAGAGAGCTCCAGTCCGACTCAGACGCCAGCAAGGTGGAGGTGGAGTACTGGTTTGGGCTGGTATCATCAAAGATGAGCTTGTGGGGCCTTTTCGGGTTGAGGATGGAGTCAAGCTCAACTCCCAGTCCTACTGCCAGTTTCTGGAAGACACCTTCTTCAAGCAGTGGTACAGGAAGAAGTCTGCATCCTTCAAGAAAAACATGATTTTCATGCAGGACAATGCTCCATCACACGCGTCCAAGTACTCCACAGCGTGGCTGGCAAGAAAGGGTATAAAAGAAGAAAATCTAATGACATGGCCTCCTTGTTCACCTGATCTGAACCCCATTGAGAACCTGTGGTCCATCATCAAATGTGAGATTTACAAGGAGGGAAAACAGTACACCTCTCTGAACAGTGTCTGGGAGGCTGTGGTTGCTGCTGCACGCAATGTTGATGGTGAACAGATCAAAACACTGACAGAATCCATGGATGGCAGGCTTTTGAGTGTCCTTGCAAAGAAAGGTGGCTATATTGGTCACTGATTTGCTTTTGTTTTGTTTTTGAATGTCAGAAATGTATATTTGTGAATGTTGAGATGTTATATTGGTTTCACTGGTAAAAATAAATATTTGAAATGGGTATATATTTGTTTTTTGTTAAGTTGCCTAATAATTATGCACAGTAATAGTCACCTGCACACACAGATATCCCCCTAAAATAGCTAAAACTAAAAACAAACTAAAAACTACTTCCAAAAATATTCAGCTTTGATATTAATGAGTTTTTTGGCTTCATTGAGAACATGGTTGTTGTTCAATAATAAAATTAATCCTCAAAAATACAACTTGCCTAATAATTCTGCACTCCCTGTATATATATATATATATATAACTATATATGTATATATAATGGAAGAAGCCAGCATTCTCTGTCCTAAAGAGTAATAAATCCGGTGTGCTTCACAAATATAGAAATCCAACAGAGTCCGTAGAGAGCACTCGCCGTAGTACAAACATAGGTATTTATTTCTGTGTTAACGTTTTTGGGGAGTGACCCCGTCTTCAGACATGTGGAAAAAACAATATCGTAAGTGCACTGTATGATATTGTTTTTTTCCACATGTCTGAAGATGGGGTCACTCCCCGAAAATGTTAACATGGAAATAAATACCTTTCAGCTAGATTATGAGTTGTACATTATGACTCAAATTGTAGCGTTATGGCCCATAACATATCAATTTCCATAAAGCAGTCATTACAAGTTTGAAAAAACCTCCATAATGCAACAAGAATACCCATCTACGCACAAATCCATAACGTTATACAAGACCAGTAGTTATAGATATAACGCAAACAAAAACCTTCACTAATCACTTAAAAAATATTATACAAAGTACACTTACACTCATACAAACACTGCACAATAAATTAATTTTCAATAACATTTTTAAAATAAAAAATATAATGGATCAAAGATATGAAATCTCGGGTGTTAGAAAAAATATGCACACAAACCCATTTTACATTGACATATATGAACATACACTCATTTAGCTATAGATCTGTACAAATATCATCACATACATAAATAATTTGCTACATACAAACAATATAAAGCAGATTACGTACACAAAACATATTTTAATTATGAAATTATCACGATTTCATGTACTTTTTCACAGAATGACATGACGTCACTCACTTTGCGCTCAACAGGAGTGTTGGAAGTTTTTTTCTTTCAATTTCTCTCCTCCATTGACTTCTACGGGGAATACGTGCTTGTGTACGCAATCGCCTCCGTAACGCACGCAATAATTTTCTCTTTTAAAACTCATAATACGGGCGGTCTATGGTGTGCGCTAATAGATCACAAAGCATACTATTTGGCACTGTAGTTATGTGTTTTACTTGTGTGATCCTCAGTGCAAGGTCAAAATCATTTAGGAAATTACATTACAACTATAAATCACGATCATTCAATTATATCATCAGAAATAGGAAATCATTTTCAAGAATTAACATATATTTAAAGGGACATAAAACACCATTTTTAGATTTCATGATTCAGAAAGAGTAGGCAGTTTTCTCACTTACGTCTATTATATAATTTGATTTATTCTCTTCATATCCTTTGATGAACAACATATCTAGATGATGATTAGTGGCTGCACATAGATGCCTTTTGTGATTGTCTCACCCATGTGCATTGCTATTTCTTCAACAAAGGATATACAAACAATGAAGCTATTTAGATCATAGAAGTACATTGGAATGTTGTTTTAAATTGTATTCTCTGTCTGAATCATGAAAGAAAAATGATGCCTTTAGTGTCCCTTTAAGATCAGGATTTAAACATAATATGCCATTAGGAATTTCATCTAATTCAAAGATATAATTAGAAAATATTATAGTTGTCAATTTTTTGGAAGGAACAACAATGCAAAATTGCTTTATATAAATAAACATATATGGGAGAGAATCACAATACATACATATATGTACATAACACACATCACACAACAAAACACAGATTTATATTTTTAATCATCACACAATAATGATGTTGCAAACTAGAACAAAAGAAAGAAGATTTGGAAAGTATCTTGCAAAAGGGAGAACACCCCTCACATGCTTGTAAATATTTTATTATATCTTTTCATGTGACAACACGGAAGAAATGGCACTTTGCTACAATATAAAGTAGTGAGTGTACAGCCTGAATAACAGTGTAAATTTGCTGTCCCCTCAAAGTAACTCAACACACAGGCATTAATGTCTAAACCGTTGGCAACAAAAGTGAGTACACCCCTAAGTGGAAATGTCCAAATTGGACCCATAGTGTCAAAATTTTGTGTGGCCACAATTATTTTCCAGCACTACCTTAACCCTCTTGGGCATGGAGTTCACCAGAGCTTCACAGGTTGCCACTGGAGTCCTCTTCGATTCCTCCATGACGACATCACATAGCTGGTGGATGTTAGAGACCTTCCCCCACCTTCTGTTTGAGGATGCCCCACAGATGCTCAATAGGGTTAAGATCTGGAGACATGCTTGGCCAGTCAATCACCTTTACCCTCAGCTTCTTTAACACTGCCCTGTGGCCTAGTCTCTGAAGGGAGGGGATCATGCTCTGCTTCAGTATGTCACAGTACATGTTGCCATTCATGGTTCCCTCAATGAACTGAAGCTCCCCAGTGCCGACAGCACTCATGCAGGCCCAAACTATGAAACTCCCACCACCATGCTTGACTGTAGGCAAGTCACACTTATCTTTGTACTCCTCACTTGGTTTTGGCCCCACACGCTTGACACCATCTAAACCAAATAAGTTTTTCTTGGTTTCTTTGGACCACAGGAAATGGTTCCAGTAATCCATGACCTTAGCCTGCTTGTCTTCAGCAAACTGTTTGCAGGCTTTCTTGTGCATCATCTTTAGAAGAGGCTTCCTTCTGGAATGACAGCCATGCAGGCCAATTTGATGCAGTGTGCAGCGTATGGTCTGAGCACTGACAGGCTGACCCCCCCCCACCCCTTCAACTTTTGCAGCAATGCTGGCAGCACTCATACCAATATTTCCCAAAGACAACCTCTGGATATGACGCTGAGCACATGCACTCAACTTCTTTGTTCGAACATGGCGAGGCCTGTTCTGAGTGGAACCTGTCCTGTGAAACCGCTGTATGGTCTTGCCCACAGTGCTGCAGCTCAGTTTCAGGGTCTTGGCAATCTTCATTATGTGCCATGCTAAACTTCCAGTGACCAGTATGAGAGAGTGTGAGAGCGATAACACCAAATTTAACATACCTGCTCCCCATTCACACCTGAGAGCTTGTAACACTAACAAGTCACATGACACTGGGGAGGGAAAATAGCTAATTGGGCCAATTTGAACATTTCCACTTAGGGGTGCACTCACTTTTGTTGCCAACAGTTTAGACATTAATGGCTGTGTGTTGAGTTATTTTGAGGGGACAGCAAATTTACACTGTTATACAGGCTGTACACTCACTACTTTATATTGAAGCAAAGTGTAATTTTTTCAGTGTTGTCACATGAAAAGATATAATAAAATATTTACAAAAATGTGAGGGGTGTACTCACTTTTGTGAGATACTGTAGCTAATATGACAACATCATTCTAAGCTTCAACCATACAGAGTATAGCATTAGGACTTTACTGCCTCTTTAATCAGTTTCTCACTCAATATTACATATACGTAAACGAGAGGTTTGGAAAATCATTATTATTGCGATTTCAATGGTCCACGTAAAATATTGAAATCTCGACAATCACATATATATATATATATAATATTATATATGTCAGCAGTTACTTTATCGTTTTACAACAATATTGCAGCAACATTGCTCAATCAGATTCTATGTCATGTCTATGCACACATTATACACAAGTATGCACTTTCAATCATTTGAGCGTGGACTTGTGTTTTGTAATATAACATCACGTTTAATAAGTATTTGTTACGCATATGAACAAACATTACAAAGATATACTGTATATGTTAGATTTTACACTTTCACACTTTCACATTATGATTTATTGGGGGAAAACTAAATTTCAACAAACACAAAAAAAACGCCCACTTTGAAAGCATTTGCACTGCTCAGATACAATGAAGTGTATACAATCAGCAATCATTACGAACATGCTACCATTGGACATTTTGCACTATAAATCACCCAAACACCATGGCCAATACGTCCCTTATGACCGACATTGGATCAAATCGCTTTTGTGTGTTTTCATATCTTGTTACTCATTTTGTGTTTGCTCTGCTATTTGGCTTGTGCTGCTTGGCTCTGCAAATATGGAAAACCCCCAGTTAGATTGTGTTGGTGTTGTTGGACGAGTTATGTACAACAGGCTCAGGTGTGCCCGGTGCCTCGAAGAGGACCATGTGGAACTCTTGAGGATTAGAGCTCCTCCTGTTCACAGGGTGAGGCTCACCTTGGATAACATGAGCTATGCCGAGGTTTTTGACAAATATAGGCTCAATAGACAGCAGCTATTGAACCTGTATGATGTATTAAAGTCTTATCTGGAGCCATGCAGATGTATGCGCACTGCAATCCCTGGCATGTCCAAGATGCTTTGCTGTATACATGTCCTGGCGTCCGGAAACGTTCAATCCGCAGAGGGGTACTTGTCCGGTATGTCTCAAGGCACCTTCTCTGTGGTTCTTGAAAGGTTTCTGAATGGCATGAAAATTTGTAGGCTTTTCGTAGGATTCCCTCAAAATGAGGATGATTGGAGATTCCTCAAGAGGGAATTCTATGAAATAGCTGAAATGCCAAATGTTTTGGGAGCAATAATTGCACCCATATTGCTCTGCGGGCTCCAGCAGAAGAGGGTCCTTACCGAAATCGCAAACACTTTCATAGTTTGAACGTGCAATTAATTTGTGACGCAAAGATGCGATTTATGAACGTGTTTGCGAATTTCGGGGGCGCCAGTCATGACGCCTGTATCCTCAGGCAGTCCTCAATCTGGCAACAGTTTGAGGACAGACAGTTTCCCCACGGGTGGCTCATTGGTGGTTAATAAGTTAGACAATTGCCACTGTAATGTTCGCAAACAGTTGTGTTTGTGTAATGTGCAGATATAAAATGTGCTTTAACCATTTACTTCGTCTCTTTCAGCAAATGTCTAGGTTTATATAAACAGATATGTAGCAGGTCATAGCTAAAATGTACAGATCACGAATGTGGTTTAACCATTTACTTGTTTTTTTCAGCAAATGTCTAGGTTTATATAAACAGATATGTAGCAGGTCATAGCTAATATGTGCAGATATAGAATGTGCTTTAACCATTCACTTGTCTCTTTCAGCAAATGTCTAGATTTAACTAAGATGAGCAGATGAGGAGGCCCATTTATCAAGCTCCGAATGGAGCTTGAGGGCCCATATTTCTGGCGAGTCTTCACACTCGCCAGAAACAGCAGTTATGAAGCAGCGGTCTAAAGACCGCTGCTCCATAACCCTGTCCACCTGCTCTGAGCTGGCGGACAGACATCTCCATAATTAAACCTGATCGATTGACACCCCCCTGCTGGTGCAATGCAGAAAGCGTATTGCTCTCCGCATTCAGCGATGTCTGTCGGACCTGATCCACACTGTCGGATCAGGTCCGACAGAAATTTGATAAATCATAGACTGTGGTTTAACCATTTACTTGTCTCTTTCAGCAAATATCTAGGTTTATATAAACATATATGTAGCAGGTCAAAGCTACAATGTGCAGATATAGAATGTGATTTAACCATTTACTTGTCTCTCTCAGCAAATGTCTAGGTTTATATAAACAGATATGTAGCAAGTCATCGCTAAAATGTGCAGATCTAGAATGTGGTTTAACTATTTACTTGTCTCTCTCACCAAATGTCTATGTTCATATAAGCAGATATGTAGCAGGTCATAGCTAAAATGTGCAAATATAGGGGCCTATTTATCAAGCCGTCAACCGCAAATATGCTGGAATTCCGCAGCGTAATTGTGGAGAGCTTGATTCGCCTTATTTATCAAAGGCTACAGACCAGCAAAAGTAGAATTTTGTGACGTAACATACGATCTGCCGGTCTCAGTCTGACACAGATCGATGCTTACATCACTACAGATGTAGGAGGCGGCGGATGCCATAGGAATCAATGGAAGTCTGAAAGCAGTGAAAGCTTATGTTCGCTGCTGCCCGATATCCCATTGATTTCTATGGGAGAATAAAATTTAAGTTTACATCTAACACCCTAACATGTACCCCGAGACTAAACACCCCTAATCTGCCGCCCCCTTACACCGCCGCCACCTACATAATGTTATTAACCCCTAATCTGCCGCCCCGACACCGCCGCCACCTACATTATACTTATTAACCCCCTAATCTGCCCTCGACGCCGACGCCACCTACATTATACTTATTAACCCCTAATCTACCGTCCCCTACACCTCCGCCACCTACATTATAGTTATTAACCCCTATTCTGCTGCCCCGACATCGCCGCCACCTACATTATACTTATTAACCCCTAATCTGCCGCCACCTACATAAAGTTATTAACCCCTATCTCGCCACTCCCGGACCCCACCACAACTAAATAAAGTTATTAACCCCTAAACCCCTGGCCTCCCACATCACTACCACTTACTAAACCTATTAACCCCTAAACTGCCAGCCCCCCACATCGCCATAAACTAAATTAAACTATTAACCCCTAAACATAACAACCCGCTAACTTTATATTTAAATATTAACTCTTATAATAAATTTAAACTTACCTTTAGATTCAAATTAAACTATATTAAACATTAAACTAATAATTAATCTACCCTAACTATTAGACTAAAATTACAATAAACTATATTAAACTAATAATTAACCTACCCTAACTTTTATACTAAAATTACATTAAACTACAAATTAAAATAACTATATTATATATTTAAACACCTAACCCTACTCAAATAATTTAAATCTACACTAAAAAATTACAAAGTTACAAAAAACTAACTAAGTTACAAAAAATAACAAACACTAAGTCACACAAAAAAATAAACACTAACGGCTAGATTTGGAGTTTGGCGGTAAAAGGGCTGTTAACGCTCCGCGGGTTTTTTTCTGGCCGCACCATAAATTTAACTCTGGTATCGAGAGTTCAAACAAATGCTGCGTTAGGCTCCAAAAAAGGAGCGTAGAGCATTTTTACCGCAAATACAACTCTCGATACCAGAGTTGCTTACGGACGCGGCCGGCCTCAAAAACGTGCTCGTGCACGATTCTCCCATAGGAAACAATGGGGCTGTTTGAGCTGAAAAAAAACCTAACACCTGCAAAAAAGCAGCGTTCAGCTCCTAACGCAGCCCCATTGTTTCCTATGGGGAAACACTTCCTACGTCTGCACCTAACACCCTAACATGTACCCCGAGTCTAAACACCCCTAACCTTACACTTATTAACCCCTAATCTGCCGCCCCCGCTATCGCTGACCCCTGCATTACACTTTTAACCCCTAATCTGCCGCTCCGTAAACCGCCGCCACCTACGTTATCCCTATGTACCCCTAATCTGCTGCCCTAACATCGCCGACCCCTATGTTATATTTATTAACCCCTAATCTGCCCCCCACAACGTCGCCGACACCTACCTACACTTATTAACCCCTAATCTGCCGACCGGAGCTCACCGCTATTCTAATAAATGTATTAACCCCTAAAGCTAAGTCTAACCCTAACACTAACACCCCCCTAAGTTAAATATAATTTTTATCTAACGAAATAAATTAACTCTTATTAAATAAATGATTCCTATTTAAAGCTAAATACTTACCTGTAAAATAAATCATAATATAGCTACAATATAAATTACATTTATATTATAGCTATTTTAGGATTAATATTTATTTTACAGGTAACTTTGTATTTATTTTAACCAGGTACAATAGCTATTAAATAGTTAAGAACTATTTAATAGTTACCTAGTTAAAATAATTACAAATTTACCTGTAAAATAAATCCTAACCTAAGTTATAATTAAACCTAACACTACCCTATCAATAAAATAATTAAATAAACTACCTACAATTACCTACAATTAACCTAACACTACACTATCAATAAATTAATTAAACACAATTGCTACAAATAAATACAATTAAATAAACTATCTAAAGTACAAAAAATAAAAAAGAACTAAGTTACAGAAAATAAAAAAATATTTACAAACATAAGAAAAATATTACAACAATTTTAAACTAATTACACCTACTCTAAGCCCCCTAATAAAATAACAAAGACCCCCAAAATAAAAAATTCCCTACCCTATTCTAAATTTAAAAAGTTACAAGCTCTTTTACCTTACCAGCCCTGAACAGGGCCCTTTGCGGGGCATGCCCCAAGAAGTTCAGCTCTTTTGCCTGTAAAAGAAAACATACAATACCCCCCCCCCCCCAACATTACAACCCACCACCCACATACCCCTAATCTAACCCAAACCCCCCTTAAATAAACCTAACACTAAGCCCCTGATGATCTTCCTACCTTGTCTTCACCATGCCAGGTTCACCGATCCGTCCTGGCTCCAAGATCTTCATCCAACCCAAGCGGGGGCTAGACATCCACTGAAGAAGTCCAGAAGAGGGTCCAAAGTCTTCCTCCTATCCGGCAAGAAGAGGACATCCGGACCGGCAAACATCTTCTCCAAGCGGCATCTTCTATGTTCTTCCATCCGATGACGACCGGCTCCATCTTGAAGACCTCCAGCGCGGATCCATCCTCTTCTTCCGACGACTAGACGACGAATGACGGTTCCTTTAAGGGACGTCATCCAAGATGGCGTCCCTCGAATTCCGATTGGCTGATAGGATTCTATCAGCCAATCGGAATTAAGGTAGGAATTTTCTGATTGGCTGATGGAATCAGCCAATCAGAATCAAGTTCAATCCGATTGGCTGATCCAATCAGCCAATCAGATTGAGCTCGCATTGTATTGGCTGATCGGAACAGCCAATAGAATGCGAGCTCAATCTGATTGGCTGATTGGATCAGCCAATCGGATTGAACTTGATTCTGATTGGCTGATTCCATCAGCCAATCAGAAAATTCCTACCTTAATTCCGATTGGCTGATAGAATCCTATCAGCCAATCGGAATTCGAGGGACGCCATCTTGGATGACGTCCCTTAAAGGAACCGTCATTCGTCGTCTAGTCGTCGGAAGAAGAGGATGGATCCGCGCTGGAGGTCTTCAAGATGGAGCCGGTCGTCATCGGATGGAAGAACATAGAAGATGCCGCTTGGAGAAGATGTTTGCCGGTCCGGATGTCCTCTTCTTGCCGGATAGGAGGAAGACTTTGGACCCTCTTCTGGACTTCTTCAGTGGATGTCTAGCCCCCGCTTGGGTTGGATGAAGATCTTGGAGCCAGGACTGATCGGTGAACCTGGCATGGTGAAGACAAGGTAGGAAGATCATCAGGGGCTTAGTGTTAGGTTTATTTAAGGGGGGTTTGGGTTAGATTAGGGGTATGTGGGTGGTGGGTTGTAATGTTGGGGGGGGGGGTATTGTATGTTTTCTTTTACAGGCAAAAGAGCTGAACTTCTTGGGGCATGCCCCGCAAAGGGCCCTGTTCAGGGCTGGTAAGGTAAAAGAGCTTGTAACTTTTTAAATTTAGAATAGGGTAGGGAATTTTTTATTTTGGGGGTCTTTGTTATTTTATTAGGGGGCTTAGAGTAGGTGTAATTAGTTTAAAATTGTTGTAATATTTTTCTTATGTTTGTAAATATTTTTTTATTTTCTGTAACTTAGTTCTTTTTTATTTTTTGTACTTTAGATAGTTTATTTAATTGTATTTATTTGTAGCAATTGTGTTTAATTAATTTATTGATAGTGTAGTGTTAGGTTAATTGTAGGTAATTGTAGGTAGTTTATTTAATTATTTTATTGATAGGGTAGTGTTAGGTTTAATTATAACTTAGGTTAGGATTTATTTTACAGGTAAATTTGTAATTATTTTAACTAGGTAACTATTAAATAGTTCTTAACTATTTAATAGCTATTGTACCTGGTTAAAATAAATACAAAGTTACCTGTAAAATAAATATTAATCCTAAAATAGCTATAATATAAATGTAATTTATATTGTAGCTATATTATGATTTATTTTACAGGTAAGTATTTAGCTTTAAATAGGAATCATTTATTTAATAAGAGTTAATTTATTTCGTTAGATAAAAATTATATTTAACTTAGGGGGGTGTTAGTGTTAGGGTTAGACTTAGCTTTAGGGGTTAATACATTTATTAGAATAGCGGTGAGCTCCGGTCGGCAGATTAGGGGTTAATAATTGAAGGTAGGTGTCGGCGATGTTAGGGAGGGCAGATTAGGGGTTAATACTATTTATGATAGGGTTAGTGAGGCGGATTAGGGGTTAATAACTTTATTATAGTAGCGCTCAGGTCCGGTCGGCAGATTAGGGGTTAATAAGTGTAGGTAGGTGTCGGCGACGTTGTGGGGGGCAGATTAGGGGTTAATAAATATAACATAGGGGTCGGCGATGTTAGGGGCAGAAGATTAGGGGTACATAGGGATAACGTAGGTGGCGGCGATTTGCGGTCGGAAGATTAGGGGTTAATTATTTTAAGTAGCTTGCGGCGACGTTGTGTGGGGCAAGTTAGGGGTTAATAAATATAATATAGGGGTCGGCGGGGTTAGGGGCAGCAGATTAGGGGTACATAAGTATAACGTAGGTGGCGGTCGGCAGATTAGGGGTTAAAAAATTTAATCGAGTGGCGGCGATGTGGGGGGACCTCGGTTTAGGGGTACATAGGTAGTTTATGGGTGTTAGTGTAGTTTAGGGTACAGTAGTTAAGAGCTTTATGAACCGGCGTTAGCCAGAAAGCTCTTAACTCCTGCTTTTTTCAGGCGGCTGGAATCTTGTCGTTAGAGCTCTAACGCTCACTGCAGAAACGACTCTAAATACCAGCGTTAGAAAGATCCCATTGAAAAGATAGGCTACGCAAATGGCGTAGGGGGATCTGCGGTATGGAAAAGTCGCGGCTGTAAAGTGAGCGTTAGACCCTTTAATCACTGACTCCAAATACCAGCGGGCGGCCAAAACCAGCGTTAGGAGCCTCTAACGCTGGTTTTGACGGCTACCGCCGAACTCTAAATCTAGGCCTAAGTTACAAAAAATAAAAAAGAAATGATCAAGATCGTTCCTGGGTTCCTGCCCGTGATGTGCATGCTCCATCTCTGGTCTCCAGATTCCATGCTGCTCATCCTTTGAGGCCAACTCTGGTTCCCGGAGGGAACCCTTGAGGAGGGGGCTATGTCATGCCGTGCCGCTCTAGCCATTGCTAGGGGCGTGGTGTCTCCTTCCCTGCTCGTTGCCAGGGGTAGTGTCGGGTGCGGCACTGACATCATCTCCGCACGCTCCTGATGCCAGTCGGACCTCTGTGGCGTGAATCCTGCACCTCTTTAAAGTTTGTACAAATGATCTGTATAGGTGTTACTTTGTGTGCTCCTGGGTGTGACAGATCGTTGTATCTATGTGCCTAATAACTGTTGCTGAACCTGCCTGTCTGACTACTCTACCTGCTTTACCCCTTAACTGATGGATTGTATTACTGTTGCCGAAACCCTGCCTGCTTGACCATTCTAGTGGTGTGCCCTTGGACTGCTTTACTGTTGCCAAACCCTGCCTGCCTGACCATTCTAGTGGTGTGCCCTTGGACTGCTTTACTGTTGCCAAACCCTGCCTGCCTGACCATTCTAGTGGTTCATCCTCGGACTGCTCTGTCGTTGCCACTGGGGACTGTCCTGCCGGTGGTGAGTGCCGCCTTCCTCATCTTACTAACCTTCTCTGCTCTGGGATATTCCCTATCATTCCGACTCGACACCGGGATAACAAGACTACTGGCCGAGTTTTGTTTGATAGAGAAGTATCCCACAAGCGTTACAGACAGTTAACTCAATATTTTTCTCAAATTCAATTTGTTCACATTTATCCACTTTACAGGCTAGAGTGTATTAAATTGTTTACAAGTATTTCCATTACCCTTATTTTTTAATTTAAAATATTTGATTTAGCCTGCGGTATCTCCACCTATTCAGAAAATCTTTGGCCTTAAAGGGCCACTAAACCCAAAATCTTTCTTTCTTTCATGTAATTAGCAAGAGTCCATGAGCTAGTGACGTATGGGATATACATTCCTACCAGGAGGGGCAAAGTTTCCCAAACCTCAAAATGCCTGTAAATACACCCCTCACCACACCCACAATTCAGTTTTACAAACTTTGCCTCCGATGGAGGTGGTGAAGTAAGTTTGTGCTAGATTTTACGTTGATATGCGCTCCGCAGCAAGTTGGAGCCCGGTTTTCCTCTCAGCGTGCAGTGAATGTCAGAGGGATGTGAGGAGAGTATTGCCTATTTGAATGCAGTGATCTCCTTCTACGGGGTCTATTTCATAGGTTCTCTGTTATCGGTCGTAGAGATTCATCTCTTACCTCCCTTTTCAGATCGACGATATACTCTTATATATACCATTACCTCTGCTGATTCTCGTTTCAGTACTGGTTTGGCTTTCTACAAACATGTAGATGAGTGTCCTGGGGTAAGTAAATCTTATTTTCTGTGACACTCTAAGCTATGGTTGGGCACTTTGTTTATAAAGTTCTAAATATATGTATTCAAACATTTATTTGCCTATACTCAGAATGTTCAACATTCCTTATTTTTCAGACAGTCAGTTTCATATTTGGGATAATGCATTTGAATTAATCATTTTTTCTTACCTTCAAAAATTTGACTCTTTTTCCCTGTGGGCTGTTAGGCTCGCGGGGGCTGAAAATGCTTCATTTTATTGCGTCATTCTTGGCGCGGACTTTTTTGGCGCAAAAAATCTTTTCCGTTTCCGGCGTCATACGTGTCGCCAGAAGTTGCGTCATTTTTTGACGTTATTTTGCGCCAAAAGTGTCGGCGTTCCGGATGTGGCGTCATTTTTGGCGCCAAAAGCATTTAGGCGCCAAATAATGTGGGCATCTTATTTGGCGCTAAAAAACATGGGCGTCGCTTTTGTCTCCACATTATTTAAGTCTCATTTTTCATTGCTTCTGGTTGCTAGAAGCTTGATCTTTGGCATTTTTTCACCATTCCTGAAACTGTCATTTAAGGAATTTGATCAATTTTGCTTTATATGTTGTTTTTTCTCTTACATATTGCAAGATGTCTCACGTTGCATCTGAGTCAGAAGATACTACAGGAAAATCGCTGTCTAGTGCTGGATCTACCAAAGCTAAGTGTATCTGCTGTAAACTTTTGGTAGCTATTCCTCCGGCTGTTGTTTGTATTAATTGTCATGACAAACTTGTTAATGCAGATAATATTTCCTTTAGTAAAGTACCATTGTCTGTTGCAGTTCTTTCAACATCTAAGGTGCAGAATGTTCCTGATAACATAAGAGATTTTGTTTCTGAATCCATAAAGAAGGCTATGTCTGTTATTTCTCCTTCTAGTAAACGTAAAAAATCTTTTAAAACTTCTCTCCCTACAGATGAATTTTTAAATGAACATCATCATTCTGATTCTGATGACTCTTCTGGTTCAGAGGATTCTGTCTCAGAGATTGATGCTGATAAATCTTCATATTTATTTAAAATGGAATTTATTCGTTCTTTACTTAAAGAAGTACTAATTGCTTTAGAAATAGAGGATTCTGGTCCTCTTGATACTAATTCTAAACGTTTGGATAAGGTATTTAAATCTCCTGTGGTTATTCCAGAAGTTTTTCCTGTTCCTAATGCTATTTCTGCAGTAATTTCCAAAGAATGGGATAAATTGGGTAATTCATTTACTCCTTCTAAACGTTTTAAGCAATTATATCCTGTGCCGTCTGACAGATTAGAATTTTGGGACAAAATCCCTAAAGTTGATGGGGCTATTTCTACCCTTGCTAAACGTACTACTATTCCTACGTCAGATGGTACTTCGTTTAAGGATCCTTTAGATAGGAAAATTGAATCCTTTCTAAGAAAAGCTTATCTGTGTTCAGGTAATCTTCTTAGACCTGCTATATCTTTGGCTGATGTTGCTGCGGCTTCAACTTTTTGGTTGGAAACTTTAGCGCAACAAGTAACACATCATGATTCTCATGATATTATTATTCTTCTTCAGCATGCTAATAATTTTATCTGTGATGCCATTTTTGATATTATCAGAGTTGATGTCAGGTTTATGTCTCTAGCTATTTTAGCTAGAAGAGCTTTATGGCTTAAGACTTGGAATGCTGATATGGCTTCTAAATCAACTCTACTTTCCATTTCTTTCCAGGGTAACAAATTATTTGGTTCTCAGTTGGATTCTATTATCTCAACTGTTACTGGTGGGAAAGGAACTTTTTTACCACAGGATAAAAAATCTAAAGGTAAAAACAGGGCTAATAATCGTTTTCGTTCCTTTCGTTTCAACAAAGAACAAAAACCTAATCCTTCATCCTCAGGAGCAGTTTCAGTTTGGAAACCATCTCCAGTCTGGAATAAATCCAAGCCTGCTAGAAAGGCAAAGCCTGCTTCTAAGTCCTCATGAAGGTGCGGCCCTCATTCCAGCTCAGCTGGTAGGGGGCAGGTTACGTTTTTTCAAAGAAATTTGGATCAATTCTGTTCACAATCTTTGGATTCAGAACATTGTTTCAGAAGGGTACAGAATTGGTTTCAAGATGAGACCTCCTGCAAAGAGATTTTTTCTTTCCCGTGTCCCAGTAAATCCGGTGAAAGCTCAAGCATTTCTGAATTGTGCTTCAGATCTAGAGTTGGCAGGAGTAATTATGCCAGTTCCAGTTCCAGAACAGGGGATGGGGTTTTATTCAAATCTCTTCATTGTACCAAAGAAGGAGAATTCCTTCAGACCAGTTCTGGATCTAAAAATATTGAATCGTTATGTAAGGATACCAACGTTCAAGATGGTAACTGTAAGGACTATCTTGCCTTTTGTTCAGCAAGGGCATTATATGTCCACAATAGATTTACAGGATGCATATCTGCATATTCCGATTCATCCAGATCATTATCAGTTCCTGAGATTCTCTTTTCTGGACAAGCATTACCAGTTTGTGGCTCTGCCGTTTGGCCTAGCTACAGCTCCAAGAATTTTTACAAAGGTTCTCGGTGCCCTTCTGTCTGTAATCAGAGAACAGGGTATTGTGGTATTTCCTTATTTGGACGATATCTTGGTACTTGCTCAGTCTTTACATTTAGCAGAATCTCATACGAATCGACTTGTGTTGTTTCTTCAAGATCATGGTTGGAGGATCAATTTACCAAAAAGTTCATTGATTCCTCAGACAAGGGTAACCTTTCTGGGTTTCCAGATAGATTCAGTGTCCATGACTCTGTCTTTAACAGACAAGAGACGTCTAAAATTGATTTCAGCTTGTCGAAACCTTCAGTCACAATCATTCCCTTCGGTAGCCTTATGCATGAAAATTCTAGTTCTTATGACTGCTGCATCAGACGCGATCCCCTTTGCTCGTTTTCACATGCGACCTCTTCAGCTCTGTATGCTGAATCAATGGTGCAAGGATTACACAAAGATATCTCAATTAATATCTTTAAAACCGATTGTTCGACACTCTCTAACGTGGTGGACAGATCACCATCGTTTAATTCAGGGGGCTTCTTTTGTGCTTCCGACCTGGACTGTAATTTCAACAGATGCAAGTCTCACAGGTTGGGGAGCTGTGTGGGGATCTCTGACAGCACAAGGAGTTTGGGAATCTCAGGAGGTGAGATTACCGATCAATATTTTGGAACTCCGTGCAATTTTCAGAGCTCTTCAGTTTTGGCCTCTTCTGAAGAGAGAATCGTTCATTTGTTTTCAGATAGACAATGTCACAACTGTGGCATACATCAATCATCAAGGAGGGACTCACAGTCCTCTGGCTATGAAAGAAGTATCTCGAATTTTGGTTTGGGCGGAATCCAGCTCCTGTCTAATTTCTGCGGTTCATATCCCAGGTATAGACAATTGGGAAGCGGATTATCTCAGTCGCCAAACGTTGCATCCGGGCGAATGGTCTCTTCACCCAGAGGTATTTCTTCAGATTGTTCAAATGTGGGAACTTCCAGAAATAGATCTGATGGCGTCTCATCTAAACAAGAAACTTCCCAGGTATCTGTCCAGATCCCGGGATCCTCAGGCGGAGGCAGTGCATGCATTATCACTTCCTTGGAAGTATCATCCTGCCTATATCTTTCCGCCTCTAGTTCTTCTTCCAAGAGTAATCTCCAAGATTCTGAAGGAATGCTCGTTTGTTCTGCTGGTAGCTCCGGCATGGCCTCACAGGTTTTGGTATGCGGATCTTGTCCGGATGGCCTCTTGCCAACCGTGGACTCTTCCGTTAAGACCAGACCTTCTGTCACAAGGTCCTTTTTTCCATCAGGATCTGAAATCCTTAAATTTAAAGGTATGGAGATTGAACGCTTGATTCTTGGTCAAAGAGGTTTCTCTGACTCTGTGATTAATACTATGTTACAGGCTCGTAAATCTGTATCTAGAGAGATATATTATAGAGTCTGGAAGACTTATATTTCTTGGTGTCTTTCTCATCATTTTTCTTGGCATTCTTTTAGAATACCGAGAATTTTACAGTTTCTTCAGGATGGTTTAGATAAGGGATTGTCTGCAAGTTCCTTGAAAGGACAAATCTCTGCTCTTTCTGTTCTTTTTCACAGAAAGATTGCTATTCTTCCTGATATTCATTGTTTTGTACAAGCTTTGGTTCGTATAAAACCTGTCATTAAGTCAATTTCTCCTCCTTGGAGTTTGAATTTGGTTCTGGGAGCTCTTCAAGCTCCTCCCTTTGAACCTATGCATTCATTGGACATTAAATTACTTTCTTGGAAAGTTTTGTTCCTTTTGGCCATCTCTTCTGCCAGAAGAGTTTCTGAATTATCTGCTCTTTCTTGTGAGTCTCCTTTTCTGATTTTTCATCAGGATAAGGCGGTGTTGCGAACTTCTTTTGAATTTTTACCTAAAGTTGTGAATTCCAACAACATTAGTAGAGAAATTGTGGTTCCTTCATTATGTCCTAATCCTAAGAATTCTAAGGAGAAATCATTGCATTCTTTGGATGTTGTTAGAGCTTTGAAATAATATGTTGAAGCTACTAAGTCTTTCCGAAAGACTTCTAGTTTATTTGTTATCTTTTCCGGTTCTAGAAAAGGCCAGAAAGCTTCTGCCATTTCTTTGGCATCTTGGTTGAAATCTTTAATTCATCTTGCCTATGTTGAGTCGGGTAAAACTCCGCCTCAGAGGATTACAGCTCATTCTACCAGGTCAGTTTCTACTTCCTGGGCGTTTAGGAATGAAGCTTCGGTTGATCAGATTTGCAAAGCAGCAACTTGGTCCTCTTTGCATACTTTTACTAAATTCTACCATTTTGATGTATTTTCTTCTTCTGAAGCAGTTTTTGGTAGAAAAGTACTTCAGGCAGCGGTTTCAGTCTGAATCTTCTGCTTATGATTTTCATTAAACTTTATTTTGGGTGTGGATTATTTTCAGCAGGAATTGGCTGTCTTTATTTTATCCCTCCCTCTCTAGTGACTCTTGTGTGGAAAGATCCACATCTTGGGTAATCATTATCCCATACGTCACTAGCTCATGGACTCTTGCTAATTACATGAAAGAAAACATAATTTATGTAAGAACTTACCTGATAAATTCATTTCTTTCATATTAGCAAGAGTCCATGAGGCCCGCCCTTTTTTTGTGGTGGTTATGATTTTTGTATAAAGCACAATTATTCCAATTCCTTATTTTATATGCTTTCGCACTTTTTTATCACCCCACTTCTTGGCTATTCGTTAAACTGAATTGTGGGTGTGGTGAGGGGTGTATTTATAGGCATTTTGAGGTTTGGGAAACTTTGCCCCTCCTGGTAGGAATGTATATCCCATACGTCACTAGCTCATGGACTCTTGCTAATATGAAAGAAATGAATTTATCAGGTAAGTTCTTACATAAATTATGTTTTCATGATTCAGATAGAGAATAGAAATTTAAACAACATTACAATTTACTTCCATTATTTATTTTGCTTCATTTTTTAAATATCCTTAGTTGAAGAAAAAGCAATGCACATGGTGAGCCAATCACACGAGGCTTCTATGTAAAGCAACCAATCAGCAGCTAGTGAGCATATCTAGATATGCTTTTCATCAAAGAATATCAAGAGAATAAAACAAATTAGATAATATAAGTAAATTTGAAAGATGTTTAAAATTGCATTTTCTTTCTAAATCAGAAAAGAAAAAATGAGGGTGGCATGTCCCTTTCAAGGCCAAGCTGTGTAAACACAGCCATTATAGGAAATTACACTCCCAGTGGGGCATAGAAGAGATAAGGTAATACATTGTTAATTTTCAAGTATTGGTGATTGGTTTACAGACAGATATAAGATAAAGAAGCATGTATATGTACACAATGTGATAAAGTAATGAGATCAGATTATATCTAAAAGCTCAAAACATTTTATTTGGTTGTGGCTTCAAAACCAAAATCAGATAATTCATATAAAAATTAAAAAAAAACATTAAAAAGCAAATCTCATACATTTTATACTCTGCTACTGATAAAAAAAGAGTAATTGGAAACACATTAAGGGACAAATATATTATAGTATACTGTCCCTTTAAGAGTCTGTACTGATTAATTAACAAGGTTCGTCAAAGGATGGAGATAAGTGGCCAGTTTACATAGGCTTACATACAAGGTCCTCACACAGGTCAAATGTATATTCATATAACAGGGTTGAGTATGCCAAAATGTGGAATGGCTAATAAAGTAAATATCTATTTGGTGGAGACTGACCCTTTAAATGTACAGTATATAGCCTTTGACAGTGTCTAGACCATTGCATATTTACTATTAGAATAGTGTGTATTACATGCATTCATCAATGATAAGAACAATATTCTAAAATGTAATATGTAACTATTTAGTTGTTGTAGTTAATATCTTGTGATGGCTATTTCATTTGTAGTGAAAGGGACATGCAACCCAAAATTCATCTTCCATGATTCCGACAGAGCAAATTTTACAAAATCAAACATTTACCTTCGATAATCACATTTGATTCATTCTCTTGGTATCCTAAGTTTAAAAAATGATCTAAATAGTCTCATGAGCAGCAAAGCATTACAGGGAGCTATCTGCTTATTTGTGGGTGGCCAACAATGCATATTTTCAATGGTTAGCCAGATGTTTTCAGATACATCACAGTATTGCATATCTGCTCCTTAAAATAAAATACACCATGAGAATGACATTTTAAAATTAAGTATATGTGAAAATTTAATAGAAATACATGCTCTATTTGTTTTTTGGTAAATAATGACATTTAAATTGTTTTAAAAATAAATTATGTTCCTTTAATTGATCAAAGTAACGTCTATTTTAAATACAAATAACACATTTCACCATTAGTGAAATATAGCGTGGTAAATGTATCTTTCAACACGAGATTCGCTTTTCTGAAAAGTCAAATATAATTTCACATAATGGCCTCTATTTATCAAGCTGTCAACCGCAAATACACTGGAATTCCGCACTTAAACACTTTATTAGAGTTGCGGTGGGCTCCGGGAGCGGCAGTTTAGGGGTTAATAAATATAAGGTAGGTAGCGGTGGGCTCCGGGAGTGGCGGTTTAGGGGTTAATAACTTTATTTAGATGCGGTGGGGTCCAGGAGCGGCGGTATAGGGGGTAAAACAGTGTAGTATAGTGTGGGTGCCGCTGCTCATCGCTCCGTACTTGGTGCGCGGCTTTTTGACAGATTTCTTGATAATTTTGGAGAACATATTCAGGTCCGCGGTGCCGATGTTAGGCGATCTTAGGCGAGCGTATTGGTGCCGTCGAATGCAAGAAAGTCGACGGCTTGATACATAGGGGCCACTGTCACTTAGCACACAATCAATGTGCATTGTTGGGATTGTAAATAAATGTAAAAAAGAAGCACTGACAATACTTGACAATGAGTCACAATATTTATTTAAGAACAAAGGAATACATACAATATTAACATTATGGATTCTAAAAAATTATCAAGATAGTTAAAAATACATTGAACAATGTTACTATTGATCAATATTTAACTTAAATATTAAATATTGATCAATATTAAACTTTGAAATGTTTCAATAAACATTTACTGATGTGACTGGATAATATTTACTTTCTGAAAATTAAATAAAATATATTTCAACCGTCAAATGTAAAGAAAATAGCTTAATATTTAACGGATTCCGTATATTATATATGCGTCACATACGCATTACATTCCCATCAATTATATAGAAAAGTCTACATCCAAAATGTAGTGATAGCACTCCTAGGAGGTATGTGTATGGACGTTCCAAAGATATGAATCCATCAACCATTAAGTAACTGCCAATCATAGTTCATCACACAAACATGACTTGAGTCAGTATGGCCTCACAGACATGCTAACAAAGTTACATTATTTATCCAATCAGATGTACAGATACCATGTGCCATGGTGTATCTCATGTTTACTTACCATATAAAAGTCCATTACATGTAGCCATTTTTGTCAGTTCTCTAAAGCCTGTTGGGCAATATGTCTACTCCCAGGTTCACCAGAGAGGAAAGTGCTGCACTGGTGTACGCGGTCGAGGAGTTTTATCCGTAGCTTTATGGGGCTCGGAGGAGGTCAACGACTGGGCCAGTCAAAAAAGCCATCTGGGCATCTGTCGCCATCTCTATTAATGGGGTGGCAGACATCCAGAGGACACACTTCCAAATGTGCAGGAGATTCGGGTATTTGAGGTTGCGTCTGCAGAATAAAGGCCACCTCATGAGGGAGTGGACTCGTGCCCGTTGGAGAGGTGAGGATCCGGGCCCACCCCCATGGAAACTTGTCCGATTCCCCCGCAAATTTGCAGCCCAGCCTCCAGCTGATGGCCATGAAACTCCCAACCCAGAGGCCAGTGCACCTCCAATCGGTGACCTGGGAGAAAGTGGGACAGAGGCTGAACAAGGTAAAGATCAGACTTCATATAATATTTTAATATTTGAGTATATATTTAAGCAATGTGTATACAGTCATATTTTCAACATATATAGAATTCACAACAGACGTTAACTCGAATGGTATACATCTGAATAAAGATTCGTCAAACATCATATAGGAATAATGATCTTTATTGCACAATCATGATTATGCTTCACAGAGATAAAACCGAAGTGCGCATCCATGAACTCCTAATCCTCCACCATTTTATCCATTGAATATCGATTCAAGCATAAGTTTGAAATATTAATTTGCATGATTAAATATTTATAATCATTATATTCGAATATCATAATACACAAAATAGTTAATACAGGGAGTGCAGAATAATTAGGCAAATGAGTATTTTGACCAGATCATCCTCTTTATGCATGTTGTCTTACTCCAAGCTGTATAGGCTCGAAAGCCTACTACCAATTAAGCATATTAGGTGATGTGCATCTCTGTAATGAGAAGGGGTGTGGTCTAATGACATCAACACCCTATATCAGGTGTGCATAATTATTAGGCAACTTCCTTTCCTTTGGCAAAATGGGTCAAAAGAAGGACTTGGCAGGCTCAGAAAAGTCAAAAATAGTGAGATATCTTGCAGAGGGATGCAGCACTCTTAAAATTGCAAAGCTTCTGAAGCGTGATCATCGAACAATCAAGCGTTTCATTCAAAATAGTCAACAGGGTCGCAAGAAGCGTGTGGAAAAACCAAGGCGCAAAATAACTGCCCATGAACTGAGAAAAGTCAAGCGTGCAGCTGCCAAGATGCCACTTGCCACCAGTTTGGCCATATTTCAGAGCTGCAACATCACTGGAGTGCCTAAAAGCACAAGGTGTGCAATACTCAGAGACATGGCCAAGGTAAGAAAGGCTGAAAGACGACCACCACTGAACAAGACACACAAGCTGAAACGTCAAGACTGGGCCAAGAAATATCTCAAGACTGATTTTTCTAAGGTTTTATGGACTGATGAAATGAGAGTGAGTCTTGATGGGCCAGATGGATGGGCCCGTGGCTGGATTGGTAAAGGGCAGAGAGCTCCAGTCCGACTCAGACGCCAGCAAGGTGGAGGTGGAGTACTGGTTTGGGCTGGCATCATCAAAGATGAGCTTGTGGGGCCTTTTCGGGTTGAGGATGGAGTCAAGCTCAACTCCCAGTCCTACTGCCAGTTTCTGGAAGACACCTTCTTCAAGCAGTGGTACAGGAAGAAGTCTGCATCCTTCAAGAAAAACATGATTTTCATGCAGGACAATGCTCCATCACACGCGTCCAAGTACTCCACAGCGTGGCTGGCAAGAAAGGGTATAAAAGAAGAAAATCTAATGACATGGCCTCCTTGTTCACCTGATCTGAACCCCATTGAGAACCTGTGGTCCATCATCAAATGTGAGATTTACAAGGAGGGAAAACAGTACACCTCTCTGAACACACAGATATCCCCCTAAAATAGCTATAACTAAAAACAAACTAAAAACTACTTCCAAAACTATTCAGCTTTGATATTAATGAGTTTTTTGCGTTCATTGAGAACATGGTTGTTGTTCAATAATAAAATTAATCCTCAAAAATACAACTTGCCTAATAATTCTGCACTCCCTGTATATTTTAAAAAGTTAGAAAATATACTCAACACACTACTAGTTTCCAATAAATTCATAATAACGGATGCACAATTACGCTTTTAATTATTACACAATGCTCATCGATAAAATAAATGTGCAGAGACATAAACATAAGTTTGCTGTTACAGTGGCATTACTTTAGACATGTTGTTCAAATGTACACATAAATTTTGACAGTATCATGAGTTTCAAGATTCAAAAAGAAATGATCTATACTAGGAATTGAAAAATAAATATTCACAGATAAATGTCTAACAATTGATATAAAAAAATGACTCAAAGGGACAGTCAACAACAAAAATTAATATTTAAAAACATACATGGTCCCTTTATTTCTAAATACTGTTTTATTTATAAAATTTCATTTTTTAGAAAATATTTTTTTAAATCTGTGATTAGCGTGTATCTAAGCCATTGCAGACTGACCCCTTAATCATTTCTTTTGTACAGGCTTGCATTTAGCCAATCAGTGCCCTCTCCCTTGTGAATCCATGGGTGTGGTCACAATGTTATCTGAATGGCATACCTTAAAGGACCAGTCAACACAGTAGATTTGCATAATCAACAAATGCAAGATAACAAGATAATGCAATAGCACTTAGTCTGAACTTCAAATGAGTAGTAGATTTTTTTTCTGACAATTTTAAAAGTTATGTCTTTTTCCACTCCCCTTGTACCATGTGACAGTATCAGCCAATCACAAATGCATACACGTACCATGTGACAGCCATCAGCCATTTACGAATGCATACACACTTATTCTTGCACATGCTCAGTAGGAGCTGGTGACTTAAAAAGTTTAAATATAAAAAGACTGTGCACATCTAGTTAATGGAAGTAAATTGGAAAGTTGTTTAAAATGGCATGCTTTATCTGAATAATGAAAGTTTAATTTTGATTGACTGTCCCTTTAACTTACGCCCTCTAGCTGTTGAAAAGTGCAAAATGAATTGAAAGAATATTTCCATTTCAAGGATATTGATAATAGCATATGATCAGCATTTATTTTATCTTTCAACAAAGAATAACAAGAGATCAAACACAATTTGATGTTACAAGTGAACTTCAAATTACGTCACAATTGCACTCCCAATTAATTAATAAACGTTGGATTCTGAATAAACTGTCCATTTAACATAAGAGGCACACTTCAAATTCTAATAAAATAACATGTGAGCCTACCTAGGATTATGTATGTTACAATTCCTGATAGCAACATAAATACACAAGAATTTTTAAGCAAATTCCATTGGAGGTAAAATATAGAAATCAAAATAATGATTGGAATAAAAATATAGTATTCTTTGATTCACTGTCAATTTAACACATGGGGTCATTGATTCAAGCTTCTAGTTTGATAGGGCCTTGATAAATGGATCAAACAGAAATTTAAATCATTAAATGAAATCGTAAATATCAATCATTCATAAATATATATACCATTTTCATAATAGTTGTGATTAAGTTATCACTTAATGGCAAATACAAACTAGAAAATAATCTCTGCTCATTTATACATAAATTTTACAAAACAATGATCTTGCATACATAAAGAAGAAGCCAGTTGAACTGTGTGTGAAACGCGCGTAGCTGTTTGCTAACCGGCGGGGGAACAGCTGATCCCTGCTGCTGCTGGAAATCCCCTTGTTGCAACAAGTCGTAAGGGTATACCCTAGCTACGTGATGCAGAAAGAAGGTAGGCGTGGTATGTACCACTAAGTGCCTCCACTGTATACTACAATGCTGAAGCAATGACAAGGTAAACCAACGGAACTTGTATGCTATAATGTTGAAAATACGCTGATTGAAGGAAGCACAAGGTATACTGACACAGTGCGCATATGATTGCTGTTTGCGCTGTCCTGGTCTAAATCCTAGGTGCTTAGAATACCTCTGCAATCAAGCCAATACAGTTGCTTAAATATTGCATCTAATCCCTAAGTCGATCTTAGGTGATAATATACTAATGCATTTGGGATTGTTATTATTGCTGTCCTGGATCAGCGCTATATAAATTCTGCAATCAAGTGAAATAAGTCACGCTATTTACTGCATCACGGTTATTTTATTTGGAGACCATATGAAGGTGTAACGCTTTTTGGCTGCTAATAATAGCCTTATATTTATGCTTATGACACCCTGCAATAAAGGCCTCTAAAAGGGTTAATACAAATTGACTTTGAATACCTACAGGGGGACTTCAGCTTTGTTTTATTTGTTGCCACACACAATATGTATAATTTTTGTTTTTGCTGCCTATACACACAATTTTTCTTTGTGTTTAGAAATATAATAAATTTCTATCCAATTGCTATTGCTGTCTGTCTGCTTTAATATTTTGGGGATAGTTCTTAACTCTTAAGATATTTTAATTGTGGGATTCCATTGTGCTGGACTAAGAGTTACTGTTTTCTCTATAGTTGTAATATATATATATATATATATATATATATATATATATATATATATATATATATATATATATATATATATATATATATATATATAGATAGATAGATAGATAGATAGATAGATAGATAGATAGATAAAAGCAATGTTGCTAAATAAAGTGTTGCTATATCTGTAAGATTATAACAAAAATAAATATTGTTGCTACATCTGTAGCCTTATTATCTATAATATATTTGGCATATATTTAGGACAACAGTCCATCCAGATAAGGTTGTCAGTATACCTGTTGGTTATATATATATTAAATAAGTCTGGGTTTTGCAACTACTGATGAAGAAAGGGCCCATTTAAGGGAAGCAAAAGCAGTTCAGAAAGGAAAAGAGGGAGCAAATATGACAGAAAATCAAAGACATAAAGAACAACAAAAAAATGCTTATGCTTAAAGAAAAGCATGTTCAGAAAATGAACAATCAGAAACACAAAAACAGCTTAGCATAAGCAATACAGAAATGGAACATAAAAGGAAATGTAGTGCAAGTTATGTTAAAGGGAAATTAAACACTTTGAGATGGTAATATAAAATGATAAATTGTATATATAAAACAACTCTGCAATATACTTTCATTATTTATTTTGCCCTCTTTGCCTGTAATTCCATTCTGAAATTGTGAGCTTTTCAGCTCCTGTTAGAAATGGAAGTGCAGAACACTGCTAAATGCAGCACAACCATTGGCTGAACACTCTAGTGACCTATTTATAACTGACCCTAATTGGCCACAGCAGAGAAGGTAACACAAGTTACAACATGGCAGCTCTCAGGCCTAGATTTGGAGATTGGCGGTAAAAGGGCTGCTAACGCTCCGCTGGCTTTTTTCTGGCCGCACCATAAATTTAACTCTGGTATCGAGAGTTCAAACAAATGCTGCGTTAGGCTCCAAAAAAGGAGCGTAGAGCATTTTTACCGCAAATGCAACTCTCGATACCAGAGTTGCTTACGGACGCGGCCGGCCTCAAAAACGTGCTCGTGCACGATTCTCCCATAGGAAACAATGGGGCTGTTTGAGCTGAAAAAAAACATAACACCTGCAAAAAAGCAGCGTTCAGCTCCTAACGCAGCCCCATTGTTTTCTATGGGGAAACACTTCCTACGTCTGCACCTAACACTCTAACATGTACCCCGAGTCTAAACACCCCTAACCTTACACTTATTGACCCCTAATCTGCCGCCCCCGCTATCGCTGACCCCTGCATATTTTTTTTAACCCCTAATCTGCCGCTCCGTAAACCGCCGCAACCTACGTTATCCCTATGTACCCCTAATCTGCTGCCCTAACATCGCCGACCCCTATATTATATTTATTAACCCCTAATCTGCCCCCCTCAACATCGCCGACACCTGTTTACACTTATTAACCCCTAATCTGCCGAGCGGACCTGAGCGCTACTATAATAAAGTTATGAACCCCTAACCCGCCTCACTAACCCTATCATAAATAGTATTAACCCCTAATCTGCCCTCCCTAACATCGCCGACACCTAACTTCAATTATTAACCCCTAATCTGCCGACCGGAGCTCGCCGCTACTATAATAAATGTATTAACCCCTAAAGCTAAGTCTAACCCTAACACTAACACCCCCCTAAGTTAAATATAATTTTTATCTAACGAAATAAATTAACTCTTATTAAATAAATGATTCCTATTTAAAGCTAAATACTTACCTGTAAAATAAATCCTAATATAGCTACAATATAAATTATAATTATATTGTAGCTATTTTAGGATTAATATTTATTTTACAGGCAACTTTGTAATTATTTTAACCAGGTACAATAGCTATTAAATAGTTAAGAACTATTTAATAGTTACCTAGTTAAAATAATAACAAATTTACCTGTAAAATAAATCCTAACCTAAGATATAATTAAACCTAACACTACCCTATCAATAAAATAATTAAATAAACTACCTACAATTACCTACAATTAACCTAACACTACACTATCAATAAATTAATTAAACACAATTCCTACAAATAAATACAATTAAATAAACTAGCTAAAGTACAAAAAATAAAAAAGAACTAAGTTACAGAAAATAAAGAAATATTTACAAACATAAGAAAAATATTACAACAATTTTAAACTAATTACACCTACTCTAAGCCCCCTAATAAAATAACAAAGCCCCCCAAAATAAAAAATTCCCTACCCTATTCTAAATTAAAAAAGTTACAAGCTCTTTTACCTTACCAGCCCTGAACAGGGCCCTTTGCGGGGCATGCCCCAAGAATTTCAGCTCTTTTGCCTGTAAAAGAATAAATACAATACCCCCCCCCAACATTACAACCCACCACCCACATACCCCTAATCTAACCCAAACCCCCCTTAAATAAACCTAACACTAAGCCCCTGAAGATCTTCCTACCTTGTCTTCACCATCCAGGTATCACCGATCCGTCCTGGCTCCAACATCTTCATCCAACCCAAGCGGGGGTTGGCGATCCATAATCCGGTGCTGAAGAGGTCCAGAAGAGGCTCCAAAGTCTTCCTCCTATCCGGCAAGAAGAGGACATCCGGACCGGCAAACATCTTCTCCAAGCGGCATCTTCGATCTTCTTCCATCCGGTGCGGAGCGGGTCCATCTTGAAGCAGGCGACGCGGATCCATCCTCTTCTTCCGTTGTCTCCCGACTAATGACGGTTCCTTTAAGGGACGTCATCCAAGATGGCGTCCCTCGAATTCCGATTGGCTGATAGGATTCTATCAGCCAATCAGAATCAAGTTCAATCCGATCAGCCAATAGAATGCGAGCTCAATCTGATTGGCTGATTGGATCAGCCAATCGGATTGAACTTGATTCTGATTGGCTGATTCCATCAGCCAATCAGAAAATTCCTACCTTAATTCCGATTGGCTGATAGAATCCTATCAGCCAATCGGAATTCGAGGGACGCCATCTTGGATGACGTCCCTTAAAGGAACCGTCATTAGTCGGGAGACAACGGAAGAAGAGGATGGATCCGCGTCGCCTGCTTCAAGATGGACCCGCTCCGCACCGGATGGAAGAAGATCGAAGATGCCGCTTGGAGAAGATGTTTGCCGGTCCGGATGTCCTCTTCTTGCCGGATAGGAGGAAGACTTTGGAGCCTCTTCTGGACCTCTTCAGCACCGGATTATGGATCGCCAACCCCCGCTTGGGTTGGATGAAGATGTTGGAGCCAGGACGGATCGGTGATACCTGGATGGTGAAGACAAGGTAGGAAGATCTTCAGGGGCTTAGTGTTAGGTTTATTTAAGGGGGGTTTGGGTTAGATTAGGGGTATGTGGGTGGTGGGTTGTAATGTTGGGGGGGGGTATTGTATTTATTCTTTTACAGGCAAAAGAGCTGAAATTCTTGGGGCATGCCCCGCAAAGGGCCCTGTTCAGGGCTGGTAAGGTAAAAGAGCTTGTAACTTTTTTAATTTAGAATAGGGTAGGGACTTTTTTATTTTGGGGGGCTTTGTTATTTTATTAGGGGGCTTAGAGTAGGTGTAATTAGTTTAAAATTGTTGTAATATTTTTCTTATGTTTGTAAATATTTTTTTATTTTCTGTAACTTAGTTCTTTTTTATTTTTTGTACTTTAGCTAGTTTATTTAATTGTATTTATTTATAGATATTGTATTTAATTAATTTATTGATAGTGTAGTGTTAGGTTAATTGTAGGTAATTGTAGGTAGTTTATTTAATTATTTTATTGATAGGGTAGTGTTAGGTTTAATTATATCTTAGGTTAGGATTTATTTTACAGGTAAATTTGTTATTATTTTAACTAGGTAACTATTAAATAGTTCTTAACTATTTAATAGCTATTGTACCTGGTTAAAATAATTACAAAGTTGCCTGTAAAATAAATATTAATACTAAAATAGCTACAATATAATTATAATTTATATTGTAGCTATATTAGGATTTATTTTACAGGTAAGTATTTAGCTTTAAATAGGAATCATTTATTTAATAAGAGTTAATTTATTTTGTTAGATAAAAATTATATTTAACTTAGGGGGGTGTTAGTGTTAGGGTTAGACTTAGCTTTAGGGGTTAATCAATTTATTAGAATAGCGGTGAGCTCCGCTCGGCAGATTAGGGGTTAATAATTGAAGTTAGGTGTCGGCGATGTTAGGGAGGGCAGATTAGGGGTTAATACTATTTATGATAGGGTTAGTGAGGCGGGTTAGGGGTTCATAACTTTATTATAGTAGCGCTCAGGTCCGCTCGGCAGATTAAGGGTTAATAAGTGTAAGCAGGTGTCGGCGACGTTGAGGGGGGCAGATTAGGGGTTAATAAATATAATATAGGGGTCGGCGATGTTAGGGCAGCAGATTAGGGGTACATAGGGATAACGTAGGTTGCGGCGGTTTACGGAGCGGCAGATTAGGGGTTAAAAAAAATATGCAGGGGTCAGCGATAGCGGGGGCGGCAGATTAGGGGTTAATAAGTGTAAGGTTAGGGGTGTTTAGACTCGGGGTACATGTTAGGGTGTTAGGTGCAGACGTAGGAAGTGTTTCCCCATAGAAAACAATGGGGCTGCGTTAGGAGCTGAACGCTGCTTTTTTGCAGGTGTTAGGTTTTTTTTCAGCTCAAACAGCCCCATTGTTTCCTATGGGAGAATCGTGCACGAGCACGTTTTTGAGGCCGGCCGCGTCCGTAAGCAACTCTGGTATCGAGAGTTGCATTTGCGGTAAAAATGCTCTACGCTCCTTTTTTGGAGCCTAACGCAGCATTTGTTTGAACTCTCGATACCAGAGTTAAATTTATGGTGCGGCCAGAAAAAAGCCCGCGGAGCGTTAACAGCCCTTTTACCGACAAACTCCAAATCTAGGCCTAAAACTTTACACTTATTTTGTCAACTAATGAAACTTTAAAAAATACATCTATATGTTAGTCATGGACTAATCTTTTCTTTGAATGCATCATTCTATCTAGCATGTATTTAGTGTTTAATGTCCCTTTAAATGCCATCAAACAAATTAGGCAAAACATACTCAACACATTGCAGCACTTGCGAGATATGATGATTCATTAGATCATCATAACTGTGGAGAGCTAAATGTTATATGCACCAACTGTGATGCATTACATTTTGGAAAAGAGCAGCCATTAGACAAATTATTTAGTCAATGCTGCAGCAAAGGAAAAGTAAATATTGAAGCTATTAAAGTTGCCCCTTTAATAGAAAGTTTAATGACAGGAAGTCATAAACATTCAAAAAAAATTACAAAAATATTAGATCTTTTAATAATTCATTAGCATCTGCTTCAATGGGGGCAAATATTGCTCCTCCCGGTTATGGCCCTTACTGTTTTAGAATTAATGGACAAATATATCAAAGAACTGGATCACTTCATCCTTCCAATGAGGATAATAGAAAGTTTGCACAACTGTATATTCTTGATCCAGATGAGGCTGCACAACAGCGCCTTAAGATTGATGAAAATACAAATTGCAACCCTGAATTAATGACTCAGTTGAGTTATTTTATGGCTTTAAACAATCCTTTTGCAGAAGCATGTAAAATGTTATATGAAGTAGAACAAGAATGTTTACAAAATGCATCTCAAAATGGTGTTACACCTGCAACTGTGACCATGACAATAGTACAAGATCACAAAAACTATCAACGTAGATATAATGCTCCTCGGTGTAATGAGGAAGCAATTATTTTCCAAAATGCAGATGGTGAACCTCCTCTTGAGCGAGATCTTATTATTTATTGTCGAAGTACAAACAATGAAAAAAAAAAACAGAAAGGATAAGTATTTTAGATCTAAATTTGGAACCAATGTTGTAGCCACTTATTTTCCCTTTTGGGGATCAAAGTTGGTCACCTAAAATGAAATTTAATTATAACCCTACTACTGTTAGAAATATAAGAGCTCAATCCTTAGCAAAGCCAAGAGAAAGGGTCACACAAATGCAATTTTATAGGTATATACTTTCCATCCGTCATGAGTTTAACCCATTTCTGAGTGCTGGCAAATTGACTCAGCAGTACTTTGTAGATGCATATGTTAAAACAGAAGGTAATCATTTAAACTATGTTAGACAACATCAGTCAAAATTAAGGGTTGAAAAGTATACAGGTCTCATGGACCATCTTCAAAATGTAGCTGCAGAGCAGGGCTTACTTCCAGGCAAAGCAGTTATAGTTCCATCTACATTCCAAGGTAGTCGCAGAAACATGGTACAGAATTACCAAGATGCCATGGCTATTGTAAGAAAGTATGGGAAGCCTGATTTTTTTTATAACTATGACATGTAACCCACAATGGTCTGAAATTGTTTTAAATCTGAAAGAAGGTCAAGCAGTTGAATTTCAACTTGATTTAGTTCCAATAGTTTTTCATTTAAAACTTCAAGAACTTCTTGATGATATCACAAAGAAACATGTTTTGGGTAAACCAGTTGCCAAAGTTCATGTAATTGAATTTCAAAAATGTGGATTACCTCATGTACATATTTTGCTTATATTATGTGCACAAGATAGGCCTAAAAATGCACAAGTAATTGATAGCTTTATTTGTGCTGAAATACCTGACATTGAAGTCAATCCACGGTTACATGCAATTGTTACCAAACACATGATATATGGGCCCTGTGGGGAGCATAATCTAAGATCTCCATGTATGATTGTAATAAGCCAAATGTAAATTATCACTTTTGCATATAAGTTTTTAAAATACATTTGTTTGTAGTTCTAGTGTAAAACTTTGGTTTAAGGTATGTTCCTCTAAGACAAAAAATATAGTCTAAGAGAATTGCAAACAGTATATAAAAAAATATAATGAATGTTCCTTTTCCTGTAATATGTGCCTCTGTGCTTTTAGGCATTAATATGAGGAAAAGGTAAATTTTATTTAGGTGGTAGTTCTCACATCAACAAACTGGTAATTGTGATGTTGAGACCTTTTACCTAAGAAATGGTTATTGATAATATGTGGACTTGTGAAAAAATATAAGAAATACAGGATTCCCTATGAGCAAAGGAAAACAGAAGTTTTGCAGGACTCACATAAGAATAAAAGTTATTGCCAAGATGTTATAATGTCAGAATTACTCACAGTACCAAGCGTGTAGTAAATGTGCCAAAAATGAATTAGTCAGTAGTTGAATTGCAGGGCGCACTCTAAGAGACACAAATTGCCAGAGGTAGTAATGGGGTTTACTCACAGAAGCTAGCGTGTAGCAGAGGAGACCGGAGCTGCAGCTAATCCTCAGTGTGAGGAGGAACCGGAAGTGCTGGAGCGGCCGCCCGTGACATCAGCGTAGTTGGCTGGCTTCGTGGAGAAGGGCAAAAGCTGTAAAGATGCAGTACTGGGAAATACTGAGCAGGAGACCGGTAAGGGTGAGTTGCTGGTTCAAGGTTAGATGTAATCCAAAAACAGGAACGATAGGAGCAAAGTGCTTTAGCAGGAACAATAGCACAGGCTGGTATTATGACTCATTCATAACACAGAAAACCAAGCAATGAATGAGTGAGAGAGTGCCCTTAATAAAGGAGGTGTGAATGTGAGAATGAGGCTGCAGGTAAATTAGCTTAAAGAGACAGTACATTACAATGATTGATGGGGTTTGCTCTAAGCAATTTCCAAAATATTTCCAAGAAGAAACTTTAATCAATGTAAATGGTTATCCACGTTACAAGAGAAGCAAAAAAAGGTTTTTCAATTGAAATAAATGGTAAAAAAATAGATAACACTTGGGTTGTACCATACAACCCATACTTGACATTAAAATACAACTGCCATATTATATTGAAAGCTGTGCTTCTATAAAAAGTGTAAAGTACATATTTAAATATATTTATAAAGGGCATGACTGTGCAAATATTGCAATTAAAGAACATGAAACACTTCTTCATGATGAGATAACTTCATTTATGGATTCCAGATATGTTAGTGCTCCAGAAGCAGCATGGTGGCTTTTTGGCTTTCATATGCACCATTAATCGCATACGATTGTGCGATTACAAGTTCCCCTTTCTGGAGAACAGTCAGCATATTTTACTGAAGACAATATTGAAACTGCATTTTACTGAAGACAATATTGAAACTGCAGTAAAAGGAACACATTATAGAGACACAACTTTGACTGCTTGGTTTAAATTAAACAAAGAAGATTTGTCAGCTCATGCATATCTTTACACTGATATTCCTCAGCATTTTGTTTACAATCAAAAGACAACAACATGGAAAAAAATAGTACCAGATCGAGCAAATAACACTATTGGGTGTATGTACTCTGTAAGTTTAATTTCAGATGTTGAGAGATTTTGTTTACGCTTGCTTTTACTTCATGTTAAAGGAGCAACTTCTTTTTAAGATATTCGTACAGTTGATGGTGTTCAGTTTCACACATTTAAAGAAGCAGCTCAAAATCGTTGCCTTTTTGAAGATGATCAATCTTGGGATTTAACTCTTCATGAAGCTGCAAGTGAAATGATGCCTTGACTGCTTAGAGAGCTTTTTGCTCATATTTGTGCTTTAGCATCTCCACCAAATGCTAAAGAGCTTTTTGAAAAGTACAAAGATTTTTTTTTTTAAGACTTTTCAAGACATCCAGGTCACACACTAGAGTGTCAAAATTGTTTAAATTATACACTTAGAGATATTTAGGATATATTAATTGTTCATGGAAAAAATTGTCAAGATTTTGGTTTACCAAATCCTCCAAACAATTTACCTGGAAATCCCAGAGATCTCTATGATGCTTCTTTTGAAAGTTATACTGGAATTCAAATGAAGGCATCTTTTAATGACCGTCAAAGAGAAAGTTTTGAAGAAATCATTACCACAAAGGTGTTATTTCCTTGATGGTCCAGGTTGTAGTGGAAAAACTTACCTATACAAGACTCTGTTGAGGACAATTAGAGGGAATAGTGAGGTAGCATTACCAGTTGCTTCAACAGGTATTGCGGCAAATTTGCTGGAAGATGGACGAACATACCACTCACAGTTTAAGTTGCCAGTTCCTTTGGTGGATACTTCAACCTCTTCCATGAGGCAAACCTCTAATGATGCGCAATTGATCTATAGTGCAAAGATTATTATTTGGGATGAATCAACCATGTCTTCCAGTGATGCACTTAGATGTGTCGACAAACTCCTTCAAGAGTTGATGAATAACAACAAACCTTTTGGAGGCAAAACTATTCTGCTCGGAGGTGATTTTAGACAAACTCTTCCTGTTGCACACTGAAGTAGATCAGCTATAGTTAAAGCCAGCATAAAATGTAATCCACTCTGGCATAAGTTTAAACTTTTGAAGCTGACTAATAATGTCAGATCTGTTGATTCAGAGTTTAGCTCTTGGCTTTTAAAGCTTGGATATGGACTACTGACAAACGAGCATGGTTTGCATGAAGACATCTTTGAAATTACATCCCAAATGATCTGCAAATACTCGACTGTAAAGGAGATTTTTGGTGAAGAGTTAAAAGATTCTGATGCTTTTAAATTTTCAAAAATGGCCATTTTATGTCCAAAAAATAGTGATGTTGATAAAATCAATGAGGGAGTACTGAGTTTGTTAGAAAGTGAAACCTCTACTTACTTAAGTACAGATTCCATTGATGATGAATCACAGGAAGATAGGGATAATTACCCAGTTGAGTTTTTAAATGAATTGGCTCCTTCTGGAATGTTAGTTCATCTTAAAATAGGTAGTAGTATTATGCTTTTGTGTAATCTTAACACCAAAAGAGGTCTTTGTAATGGCACCAGATTAGTTGTGAAAGCATTGCGTAAAAATGTAATTATTGCACAAGTATTAACAGGTACAGCTGAATGGCAAAATGTTTTCATTCCCTGAATAGACTTAGCCCCAAGTAATACAGAACTTCCTTTTGTATTAAGAAGAAGACAATTCACAGTTAAATTAGCATTCGCTATGATCATTAACAAAGCTCAGGGACAAACTTTCGAAAGAGTTGGCATCTATTTGCCAGAGCCAGTTTTTAGCCATGGACAGTTATATGTAGCTTTTTCAAGGGGAAAAAAGCTCTGCAGATGTAAAAGTTAAGATCATAGACGGACAAGAACAAGGGAAATTAATAACTGGAAGTGATGCCTGTTTTACTAAAAATGTAGACATATTTAAAGAGAAGAAATTTTGTATTTATTTAGGACAATAGTTTTTCAAAATATAGTGTGGCTAACACACTTCCTATCCTCCAACTCACTGCTTGACCCCCTGCAATCTGGCTTCCGTCCCCAACACTCAACTGAGACTGCCCTCACCAAGGTTACTAACGATCTTCTTTCTGCTAAAAACAATGGCCACTATTCTATACTATACTAGGGAGGGGGACCACGAGGAAGAGGAAGAGGTCGAAACACAAGGGCCCAAAGAGGCAGAATGCATTACAACAAGTACCAGATATAAAAGTGATTCATTTATCTGGTAGAGACTTCACCCCTTATGAATTGGAAGTCTTGAGTATGGGCCTCAGTTTTGTCCCTACCAGATCTTTTAATCTGTTTGAGACTATCACAGATGTAAATAGACTAGTGAGGGATCTCACACTTAAGAAATATTTTTGGCACAACAATAGCAATAGTGACATAGAAAGCCAATCCGACAGTGATGTAAACCATAGTTCTATAGATCTTTACCCTAGTATTTCAGACATTTTTGATTTTGAAGAAGCAAGTGACTATTACATCTTGCAGGATCTAGGTTCTCATTATTTGAGGGATCCTGCACACGTAAAAGGATCGCATGGTAATTTCAAACCTAGATCTGTGTTTTACCCTGTGACTACGAGAGGTCCCTTCTTGGAGGCCTTTCACCACAGGGTGGAACAAGATCTAGTAAAGCTGTCCAGTAATAAGACAACATATCCGAATCTAAGGCTTGAGCTTCGCCAAGCATTGATGGATTTGCAATCCTATGATGACATTGTCATCAGGCGAGCCGATAAAGGCGGGAGTATTGTTGCCCTAGATAGAGTTTCATATATACATGAAGCTATGAGACAGCTAAATGATAAAGATATATACACCAGGCTTGTGAGAAATTCAACAGACGCCTTTAGGAGGGAACTCATAGACCTATTGGATGACGGTGTTCAGGAGGGTATCTTTGACCAAGACACATACAATTATTTGCTGACAGCCAATCCTGTAATACCTATCTTTCATCACCTCCCCAAGGTGCATAAATCCTTGGAGGAGGTGAAGGGTAGACCGATTGTGTCAGGTATAGGTTTCCTCTTTGAGCACCTCTCCAATTGGGTTGAAACACTTTTACAACCCTTGGTCTTACAATTTCCCTCATATCTGCGTGACACTAAGCATTTGGTGTCCAATTTGGATAAGATGTCTTGGGGTACTACATCCTCCTGGTTAACAATAGATGTGGTTGGCCTATATTCGGCTATACCACACAATTTAGGAGTAAATGCGGTAGCAGAAATTTTAAAAGACTTTAGTAACTATGATCATAACCTAAGGATGTTTATCTGCAGAGCACTAGACTTCCTTTTAACACATAATTTTTTTCGATTTGAGGGCGAGTTTTACCTCCAGAGGCGTGGGACCGCAATGGGTGCAAAGTTCGCACCATCATACGCCAACATCTATATGGGATGGTGGGAGCGGTCCCACGTCTTTGGAGGTGAAAACCCATTTCGTGACAAGATCAAACTATACAAACGCTTTATTGATGACCTCCTCTTCATATGGCAGGGCACAGAAGAGGAGGCTGATCAGTATGTGGATTATCTGAATGCAAATAAAGCAGGCTTACAGTTCACATATCAGTTTGAAAAAGCAAAGATTTCATATCTAGACATAGTCTTAGAAGGAATAACTGAAACTAACAGCATTAAAACTACGCTCTATAGAAAACCTATCATGTCAAATACAATACTGCACGCAAAAAGCAACCACCCAAAGCATACAGGCTTTGGGGTAGCGAAAGGGCAATTTATGCGTATCAAAAGAAATTGTTCTGAGAATAGCGATTTTCTATTAGAAAGTAACAAATTCAAGGAATCACTATTACAGAGAGGCTATCGGCCTAAGACCGTGAACAGAGCGCTTTTGGAAGTGTCGCGAATGGATAGAGCCACACTCATAAGCGAGGAAACTGTTAAACGCCAAAAAAGTTTTGATCATTCAAGACCCACTTTCTCTACTACCTATAGCCCTCAATTCCATGATATCTGTGGCATTATTAGGAAACATCTTCCAATAGTGTCGGCTGAAGATAGCCTTAAAGATTATGTAGAAGGTGGTTGTAACTATGTATCCAGAAGAGGGTGTACTATTGGAAATTTAATATCCCCTAGTCAATTAAAGAAAACAGGAACACATACAAGTAGTTGGCTTACAATAAAAGGCCACTATAAATGTAACTACACAAATTGCATTGCATGTTCACATGTATGTACTGGGCAGACCTTTCAATCACGTGTCACCAATAAAGTGTATACCCATGAAAGCTGCAGTACATGTCGCAGTTCATATGCGGTTTCCCTTATAGAATGCACTTGTTGTAGGTTGCAGTATACAGGATGCACCACTAGAGAGACAAGAACAAGAGTGAGAGAGCACCTAAATGACATCAAGAACAAGATTGAATGTTCAGATTTGTCAAGGCATTTTATTTACTGCCATAATCAGGATGTTACTTCGTTTAGTTGGCAAATTATAGAGCTAGTAAAACCTAGATCAAGGGGAGGTGATAGAGCTAGTCACCTCCTCTATAGAGAAGCTTTTCTTACAAACCAGAAGACCCAAGGGCTTAAACATTGAGGGGGATGTTATTAATTTTTGGAAAAGGACATAAGTACAAATCCCAGATTGACCCTCATTAAAAAGCAAAGAAATCCAACTGCTTTGAGGATGGTGAAAGGGATTTTACTTCTAGTCCATGTTTCAATCAAGAATTAACTATATATTGCCCCCCCCATATATAGATAACTTCTTCACAGAATCGCTGTCGGATAACTGAGAAATGTCACTTATTTCTATATTTCACTTTTTCTACACAATTTAATTTCCAGCAACCAAAAAAGGTTAATGAATTAACCATACAAATTTGAGAACAGGCTATTGCAGTATAGCGTCTGTTTTTTTCTTTTTTTTAAAAAGAAAATTGATACTTTTGTACATTGCATGATCCTGATATTTATTTAGATGCTTATTTCCTGAAAGTTTATAAATAACTAGCAATGGAGAGCTACCATGTTATAAAAGCATATTAAGGTTATTTAAATTTGTTCAATTGAACTTAGGCCATGTTAATTAAATCAGGTTTGAGAAGGGAAATTACATAGCTTAGTTAAATTTAACCTATATATATATGAAAAAGATTCAAATATTAAAAACCAGACTGCAGTATCAGCTAAAGTTAAGCACATATGAATCATGATAGGCGAAACAGGTAATAAAGGGTTAACTTTGTGCAAATGTTCAAAATCTTATGTAAATGAAAGGGTTAATCCTATGCATGTGTTAGAAATCTGAGCAATCAATGTCTGAGCAAATGAAATCACAGTAAATCAAAGGGGCCATTTTGGCTATTTTTGTATAAAAGAAGGACATTCACAATGTAAAGATATGTCTATGAATAAGGCCAGGGGGGCCGAAACGCGTAAGACAGCTAAAGGGATGAGCTGTGATTGAAACCTTTGGATTTTAAGCATGTTTTAATATTTGAAATAAAGCTTTGATTTTTTAAATTAAGCGCTTAGTCTGACTCGCTGGTGTTTCTAAGAAATTTGTGTTAACTATTCTATACTTATCTTACTTGACCTGTCTGCTGCCTTTGACACTGTTGACCATCCCCTCCTCTTACGGACTCTCAGCTCCCTTGGGCTCTGTGACATTGCCCTCTCCTGGATCCACTCTTATCTCTCTAATAGGTCCTTTTCTGTCTCATTTGCTGGTGACTCATCCTCTCCACTGCCTCTGTCTGTTGGAGTACCTCAAGGCTCTGTTCTAGGCCCTCTACTCTTCTCTATTTATACTTCCTCACTGGGTAAACTTATTAGTAGCTATGGCTTCAACTATCACCTCTATGCTGATGATACTCAGATCTACCTATCCACCCCTGCACTCTCTCCGTATGTCCTTTCCCACATCAGCAGCTGCTTATCTGGCATTTCTTCCTGGATGGCCTCTCACCACCTAAAAATCAACATGTCCAAGACTGAGCTTCTTCTAATCCCCCCAACTAATTCTACTCCAGTTTCTAACTTTACTATCACTGTCGGTGACACCACTATCTCCCCATCACCCCAAGTCCACTGCCTTGGAGTTACACTCGACTCCAATCTGTCCTTCATACCCCACATCCAATCGCTCTCTTCATCCTGTCGCAACCACCTAAACAATATCTCCAAAATTCATCCTTTTCTGAGTGCTGAAACTACTAAACAGCTAATCCTTTCCCTAGTAATTTCCCGGCTTGACTACTGTAACAACCTACTAACTGGCCTTCCTCTCTATCACCTCTCCCCCCTTCAATCCATCCTAAATGCCTCTGCTAGGCTAATCCACCTCTCCCGACGCTCTGTATCTGCCGCACCCCTCTGTGAGTCCCTTCACTGGCTCCCCATTCACAGCAGAATTAAATTCAAAATTCTCACTTTGACCTACAAAGCCCTTACCAATGCAGCCCCCCCCATACCTGTCCTCCCTCATCAACAAATATACTTCAGCCCGTCCCCTAAGATCCAACAACGATCTACTCCTTGCCTCTTCTACCATCACCTCCTCTCATGCTAGACTACAGGACTTCTCTTGTGCGGCACCAACCCTCTGGAACGCACTTCCTCATGCTGTCAGACTTTCCCCCAACCTCTCCTCCTTTAAACGCTCCCTAAAGACTTTCTTGTTCAGGGAAGCCTATAACCAAATCAGTAACTAATAAATTCCACTTGCCTAATAGTTGCCCTCATCTAACTTCACACTAACATCATTCCCACCTTTGCAGTCCCCACCTCCTGTTTTTCACCCTCCTACCCATTTAGATTGTAAGTTCCCATGGGAACAGGGCTCCCAATTCCTCCTGTATTTGTTTGTTAAATTTTGTCTGGTGCCTCATATTGTACTGTCCTTTTATCTTTGTTACCTATGAACAGCGCTGCGGAATCTGTTGGCGCTTTATAAATAAAGAATAATAATAAATAATATATCTGTAGTTTATTATATAGAAAATATGTTTGATATATTTAAGACAGTAGTCCATTAAAATTATAGTATTGATACACCTGCAGCTTAAATTTTTATATAAAAGATGAGTTACAAAATAGGTTGTTTCTACATCTGTATCTTGAAAAATAATTAGACTGCCCTCTGGGCAGGCTTATTGACTAGTTGGTAATAAAGGGATTATCTATCTTTTTAAACAATAACAATTTTCAAGTAGGCTATCCCTTTAAGTGCAGTGTAAAGATATTTTTTTCTCAGCAGTTTGTATAATCGGTACTAGTATTTGTGTACAGTGAAAAGTTACAGGTATAAAAACTTGCAGAAATATATACAAATGTAGGCTGAGGGTTTCATACAATGTATCCATGTAGGTGAGCAGAGCTCATGTGTAAGTGTTGGTTGGGGAAAGTCTATGGAGACACAATGGATTTTACACCTCAAAATATGGCTCCCCTTTTTAAATTTCAACAAAATGTATTACTTATTTTAACATCTGCTTCTGAATTACGTAGCAGCTCAATGGTTCCAATTTTACTTGCGTAGACTACTCTGGAACCATAGTTGTTGACTGCGTTGTTCCGGGGAAGATTATTTACGGACACAGTTCACTTCCGGTCTGGGCCTTTCGAAGATGGAGACTATCCTGGAACAGCAGCGACGCTACCATGAGGAGAAGGAGCGTCTTATGGACGTTATGTCAAGGGAACTGATGATTAAAAAGACAACGGTAAGGGTGTAGGGGCAGTGAAACGCGATCTGCCTTGGTAGTGAATATGAATTTAACTTGTTGGTTACCAGAAGTGACAGCAGCCATATTTGGCACTCAGTATATAATTATGGTACTATTAAGACTAACACTTAGTGTGTTTTGAGCACGGATTGCAATTAAGACATGTAAACTGATATCGGCTGGAAAACAGACGGTCATCGTTACAAAAATTTATATTTTACAGTGTTCCTGCAAAATCCTCATACTCTTATGATTTCAACCACATATGCTACCTTGATTCTTCAATTCAATTATTAACTTTACACATCTGCTGTGCTGTTTACCAGTGGAACGCCGGATCACACACACAGTGGAAACACAGAGTTCCTTAACGTTTATCTAAATAAGCATATGAGTTCATTTATGTGATTCATGGTTGTTGCCACAAGAAGAAAGCTACTTTCAGATTTCACATAATCTAGCTCCAGTACTTTAAAGTGTCCTCAATTTTAATAACATAATTATTTTCTTAAGGTGTGTGTATATATATATATATATATATATATATATATATATATATATTGTAGATTTATTAACATAGGTACGTGCACATGGTAGCTTTGTGTTTATAACTCGTATGCAAAATGTATTTATTTAAAATGGGCAATAAACACTTCAAACATTTAATTTACCTCCCAATAATCTTAGGTACCACAATTTGGGGACCTAGGTTACAGTGCAGGTATCTGAAGGAAGGTTGCTGCATATCTGCAAACACATCAGCACTTGAATGTAGTAAGAGCTAGATTTCAACATGCTGGCACCCATGACATATAGTGAATCGGGAATGCTATGCTTATAAAATCTATTCTTTAAAAACCAAAAGAATGGACCAGTTAGGCAGAGACTGAAACTTGGGATGGGCATGAACAAACTTAATTAAAATGTGTTTGCCTGAGGCGCTGCAATGCGTTCTGTCTTATGCCCAAAAAGGTTAAATAAAAATAGATGCCTGGAACACTTACATGATAAGTAAGGAAGCTTTTTCACCCAGACATCACAAAATAGAATTCATTGTGCTTCTTGTGAAAACACACCATATGGGGAATGAGATTGCTATACATGCTTAGAGATTTGCACCTGCCAAAGATGAGAATACCCCACAGTCCTTTTTTTAGATGCCATTATTTACTGCTGACAATCCATACCTACGTAATCTAGAGCAGGGCTCGACAAACCCAAGAGCCTGGGAGCCACTGGCTCCTAGAATTTTACCCCTGGCTCCTAACTTTTTGGGTTATTCTCCATATATCTATATACAAATCCAATTGTCTGGCTCCTAAAAATATGTCTGGCTCCTAAATATTCTTATTGGCTCCTAATTTTTGAACATATTCGTCAAGCACTGATCTAGAGTCTCACAACCACGTGGGAGAAAGAACCCTAGATCATAAGGTTATAGTGCAGCCTAAAATGTCTTCTGCCTTGCAGCCTTTATCCTACTTTCCATCCTGATTTAGAGAAGTTTTGGGAGAAAAGTAGAGTCATTTTATTTAAAAAAGTAAAATATTGGTAGTCTGCAGTGACTCAGGAATAAAGCAGAGCACAGCTTTGGGGTTTACCAACTGGTCCCCGTGTGCAGAGTTTGAAGCTCAGAAACAGGTCAGTGTGTACAATGTTGACATGGTGTCCCAGAAAAAAAATTAAATGATTCTTGTATTCCATCATCCCCACCATTTAATCTCAACCCTCTACTATCTGTGAAGAATACTGGGATTTATATTTCCATTTACAGCTAAGAGGCAATGTCTGAGGCGCCACACCATGACCATAGCTAATAAAGCCTGTATGCAGGCAGTAAGATAAAAGCTCACAGATCATCCAGCAAGGGCAATTTTTAAAAGGACATAAAACCCATTTATTTTCTCTCATTCACATAGAGCATATAATTTTAAACACCTTTTCAATTTACTTCTATATTCAAATTTCTTCATTCTGTTAGTTTACTTTGTTGAAAAAGCAACATTGGACTACTGGGAGCTAGCTTAACACATTGGTTGAGATAATGGCAAGAGGCATATATGTGCAGCCACCAATCAGCTGCTATCTTCTAGTAGTGCATTGCTGCTCCTAAGCATACCTAGGTATCCTTTTCAGAAAAGGATACCAAGAGAACAAAGACAATTAGACAGTAGAAATAACTTGTCATTGACCTTGACAGTTTTTTTTGTTTTTTTTTAATTTTACCTCTTCATTTAGGAGTTTTTATACTTGTATTTATTAGGCGGCAGAATATATCAAAACCAGACTTTTTTTGATGAGGTGACGCTTCTATTTAAACAGCTTGAAAAACATTCTTTTTTTTTTTAACACACATACACACACTAGACAAGACTCAACAAACCCAGTAGCCACTGGTTCCTAGAATTTTACTGGGCTCCTAACTTTTTTGGTTATCCTCTATACAGTATCTATCTACAAATGCCGCTGTCTGGTTCCTAAATATTTTTACTGGCTTCTAAATTTTAAACAGATTTGTCAACCCTTGCATTAGGGGTAAAACACTGAGAGTATACATTTAACTCATTTTGTTTCCATGCCTTTGTGCTAATTTTTTTTATTAGCAATAATTATACGTTTATTATCTGTTTGTTAGTATTGTGTTCTATAAAAATAATACAAAATCACAAATTTGTATACAATCTTGATTAATATTGTTGTCATTGCAGCTAAGGGACCAAATAAACTCAGATCACAGAGCCAGAGCAATGCAAGATGTAAGTCTATTATTTTTATGTTATGTTTACTATAGTGTGTAGACCTACAATGTTATGTTTCAGAACATAATCATAGGAGAAGCATTGAACTTAGTTTTTTTTTTTCTCAGCGATACATGGATGTAAGTGGAAATCTAATCGATTCATATGAAGATAAAGACGGGTGAGAACATTTATTATTATCCTGTGGCTGATAAAAGTACTTTTTTTTGGGGGGGAGGGGTGTATTACAATATATATATATATATATATATATATATATATATATATATATGTATGTATTTAAAAACGTTTGTCTAACTTTGTAAGTTAAATAAATCAGTTGTGTATACTGCTAAACAAAGAGAGAGCACACTCCTCCAAGTGTAGAATGTTATTAAAAGATTAAAACCTATTTCTCAAATATAATTAAAACATAAAATACAATTTGCAGACCCATTTTTATATAATTAAAAACATAGAATCCAATCTCCAAACCCAACTATAAAATCAGTGCTCCTCAATTAAAACAATAGTATTTGTGCACCTGTATGTGGATACACCTTTAAAACACACAAAATTACAAAACAATTACATTATACAGTATGTGTTAATACTTTGGCCCTTTGTGATTGGTTAATAACATAAAATATAAGTCACACTGATAAACGGCTTTGGAGAAAGCTCTCTCTGGTTTTTATAATGAGCATAACAATTCAGCAGTACATACTACACCCTCATTTTTTATTTGGACCCTTAATAGATTGTAATTATCTATTCCTACTATTGTAATGTCAAGTTATTGATGGCAAACTTAGGAACAGAACAGATTAGAAATCTTGACTTGAAGATGATTATTAGTTTAGAATTAAACACTCTTTAGTCCTCTAAGCACTAACTGAAAACTACAAATTTTACAAATGGTAGGACAAGGACCATGTATATTGTTTGCCTACAAATCCTGTTTTCTAAAACGGGCTTCTTTTAATTGCAGTTTAAGAAGAGAAGAACTGAATTCTATTTCTGGGCCCAATGATTTTGGAGAATTCTACAACAGACTAAAGATGATAAAAGAATTTCATCGGAAGCATCCAAATGAGGTGAGTTTATCGCCTTTATTATTTTCACAATGCTTTTGTTTTGCTAGTTTTCTGTATTTGCTATATTCAGACAGATGTCTATCATAATAACACGGAGGAGTCTTTCTCCACTAATACAGCTGTGGTAGTTGTCCTTATCAGTCTGTGAGGTGAAGAAAAAAAAAAATGGTTTAAGGGACATTCACTATACAAAAATGACATTAGTGTTTAATTTTTATTACCCTTGCTTACTATGTGTTTAAAGGAAAATGAAAGTCAGAATTAAAATTTCACAATGAAACACTTTTCAGTTTACTTTAATTCTCAAATGTACTTTGTTCTCTTGGTATCCTCAGGACCAGCAATGCACTACTGAAATCTAGCTGGTGATTGTTGTATGCACATATGCTCTTTTCATTTACTCACTGACTGTGTTCAGCTGGTGATTGTATTGCATTGCATTTCTGATGCTGACTTGGTGTAAATTCCTATGCAGGGGTTACACACACACAGCATTTTATTATTTCACTGTTTTTATATATTTCACTCTTCGCATAGAGCACATTAGAATATTTTTCTTTTCACACTTATGTCCCTTTAACCCCCTTAAAAGGGTTAAACATATGGTTAAAGTCTAACTGGTTTACTGCATGCCTTGCAGTTCCTTAGCAGGACATCAAATAATCAGCAGTGGTAGTGGCACAATGCTGCCAATCACTGTCTTAAAACAGTAAGAAATAACCTCAGGCGCCTTACCAATGGAGGCAAAGGAGATGGTCAGAATAGGAATAAGAATAAAGGTAAAAATTAATTTATTCATACAACAATGGATCCATGCATAAAACCATAATATCAGTTAAAAATAGTGAAAGCTAAAATTAAAAACAACCACAATGTAAAAAAGTTAGAAGCCGGTATGCTGGGAGTAGTGACACTTACTAGGTAGTAGCAGCAGAGTTTCTGCTAAACCCCAGGAGGTGACTTGGAAGCCGATAAGTAGAGGTGATTTGTACAATTATGACCTTGAGAGAAATGTGAAGTGTTAAGCAATACACATGTGTTAAATTGTGTGAAAATCAAAGTGTTGATAAATTATGCAAATATAATGAGTAAAAATGAAGTGAATAAAAATCCAAAACAGAGGGTAAAATCAAAAACAATGCACAATATAAATCAATGCACAATAAATCAGACCAAACAATGGTGAATAGTTGATTAAGCAATCCAAGTGCTATAAGTAGGTCCAAAATAAAGTCCAAAAAATAATGTCCAAAAAAATATGTAGTGATCCTTAAAAATAGGGATGTTTCATAAACATATGAAAAGGACGTTTAAAAAGTGTAAAAAATGTGAACAGGTGGAAAACAACGAATGTAGCTTTAAATAAGTCCAAAATAAAGTCCAAAAGGGGGTGATCCTTAAAAATACAATTTAAAAACCAGGGTAGCACATAAAACCATGAAAAAAATGTGAGAGGTGAAAAACAGCAAATATGACTAAATATAGCAAAATGATCCTCAAAAAATGTGAATGTGAAACAATCTACTCCTATCAGTAGGAGAGCAGAGAGAGGCGAACTCCCAGTGAAGGATCTGATAAAAGCAGAACACTATACTTTGAAACGATGTCCTCCTGTGGAAAGAAAAATAAAACAAATAGTGCAAACAGTAATTAAACCATAAAAGTAATCAGAAATAGGCTTACCAGTACACGGTCTACGCGTTTCGGCCCCAATAAGGCCTTTATCAAGATTGGTGTACTGGGAAGTATGGTAGCCTTAAATAGAGTAATGTGGTGAGTGACCGGATGTAGAATAACCTTGAAGTTCCGGTTTTCGTATAGTCTCAAATCTCTAAAAATAATTAACATTGGATTACAAAATTGATCATATAAAAAACGATCTATACACTGGCATCTATGATGTGCCAAATATACAGTATATATAGGACGATCTATAGGGCTCCTTTATCTCCTATAGTAGTGAGTCACTTCCGGTCTGTGTAAATAAACCGAATAAATGTACAAGACTTGTACTGCCTGAATATGCTTTCAATGTTAGTATTTGAAGGGTAGTATATCTAAAATAGGAAAATGACCATTAAACTTATAAGTTACCAAAGATCAAATCGGGCCGAATTTCGTCTGTTGAGATTGGTCGTGACGTCACGACTACTGTCCAGCACCTCTATTGGTGGTCAGTAGAGGTGTGTGTGGTAAAGGGGGATCTGATTGGTTGCTTACTGAGCACGTACGAGAAAGCAAAGAAAAGACAGATAATAAGACGATAATAATACCTCTATTGGTGGTTAATAGAGGTGTGTGTGGTAAAGGGGGATCTGATTGGTTGCTTACTAAGCACATACGAGAAAGCAAAGGAAAAGACAAATAATAATAAGACGATAATAATAGAATGAAAAAACATTATATTTAGCATTCTGTTGTGATAATAAGGTGACAGCTAACCTAATTGTAGTATTCAGGCTATTTTGTTAGCATGTGTGTTCCAAATTATGTGTATTTAGTTGCTTTACTGCGCACATATGAAAAAGAAAAGGAAAAAAGGGACAACTTAAAAAATAACACAGTCAATCATATTCTATTGTCATCAAGAGGTGACTGCAAACATAATTGCAGTATTCGAGCAGTATTTTTTATTGGGCATTTTGGTGCCAAATTAGGAATATATAAACCTATGATAATATTTGTATAAATTAAAGGCATTATCACAAATCCTCACTATTCTAAAAAAGAATGAAGAATATTGTGGGCTCTTAATACCTAAACCCTGAGACATGTTATGCCTAACAGGCAATGGTGATATTATGGAATGATTTCCAAAATAGAGAATGTTTCCCATAATGAAGAAGCTTAGCTCTTTTGAGAATTAACCTATATTGCTTGTGTTGTAGTGCTTATGATGGAGACTATCAGCTCCCGACTAAATGGTTAGCATTATCACTTAAGATATCTGTGATCTTAGTGTAGATGAACATAAATGTGAATTATATCTCCGAAAGGATATAAGCAAATGAATAAATAGAATGAGGGAGAGAGGGCTACATTTATTAAATTAAGGAAAATAATAAAGACAATAGTACAAGGAGAGCAGGCTTGGCATAGCCTAAATGTATGCATTAAAGGTAAAAACTAGGGCTAGGGACCGATGTACTTACATATATATTCTAAGAATATATTCCACTCAATATTATCAGCCCGTAACTACAACAGCTACTAGGCTGAAATTTTTCTCTCAAGGTCATAATTGTACAATCACCTCTACTTATCGGCTTCCAAGTCACCTCCTGGGGTTAAGCAGAAACTCTGCTGCTACTACCTAGTGAGTGTCACTACTCCCAGCATACTGACTTCTAACTTTTTTACATTGTGATTGTTTTTAATTTTAGCTTTCATTATTTTTAACTGATATTATGGTTTTATGCATGGATCCATTGTTGTATAAATAAATTCATTTTTACCTTTATTCTTATTCCTATTCTGACCATCTCCTTTGCCTCCATTGGTAAGGTGCCTGAGGTTATTTCTTACTGTTTTATGATATCTATTGGTGGTTACTAGGCACACACTGCTCCTCAGGCTATAAGGTATCAAGTTAGGCGCTACCCTCAGACTTATGCCAATCACTGTCTTGCAGCTCCAGAGTATGATTTTACCCATGTGTTTTAATCCTTTTGCAGATTAATATTTGCAAAAGAATGTCCCATTAACTAATTGAGATGTGCATTCGGCAGTTTCGTACTCTGCTGAATGTGGAAGTAGGAGGCTGCTTTTGGTATTCGGCTCTTTTCGGAGCTGATTATCCTCTTGTGCTAGTGGAAGACACTAAGATATAGATTTGCACAGATCTTAGTGTGTTTCACTTGTACAAGAGGATATTCGGCTCCAAAAAGAGCTGAATACCAAAAGCAGCCGCCTAATTCTGCATTCAGTAGATTACGAAACTGCCGAATGCTCATCTCTATTAATTAGTAAATGCTGATAAGTAAGAATTGTGTTCAGCTTATTTTTGTTTCTTTATAGATTTGTGTCCCCATGTCAGTTGAATTTGATGAACTCTTAAAAACCAGAGAAAATCCAAGTGAGGAAGCACAGAGTAAGTACATTTGCTTTTTGTTGCAAGTAATGGCAGACTGACCAATGAGTGAGTACTGGATAAATTGTTGTTTACATAGGGTGGGAAAATTCATTTTAGTCTGCATCAATAACAGAACCATGTTCATTTCACAATATGCAATAGCAGAGCACTTAATGCAATCTTTGTGTTTAATTTTTCTTGAGCTTAATTAAGCGAGGATCATATGCATATGGCTCTATTGCTGCATTTATAACACATTACACTCTTTTAAAACATAATACATTTACACTTACAAATATCCACTTATATCTAAGGGATGTCTATAGATTTGCTGCTTAGTTGAAAGAATAAATGCTGTAATCTATAGCATGTCATTTTTTTTTGAATATTGACCCCACTCTACATCTGAGTCGGGCAACTAGCACTGCTGATTGAATCAGCGGCAGGTCCTACTTGGGACCAGCAATACACCGTGGGTCCCAAGCAGAACATCCTACTGTATGTTAAACCCATTTGCCCGGGTTAAATACACAGTAGAGCAGGTTCGATAGTCCAAAATATGACATGCTAAAAGATTAGAGCATTTAATTTTTTTTGTTACTATAAAGGCCCTTTTAAAAAAAATATACCCAACATTTATCTTTCATGATTCAGATAGAGAATACGATTTTAGAACGTTTCCAATTTACTTCTACGTGTTTTTGCTTTTCAACTTAGGATAACATTAAACAGACAATTTGAAAATAGAAGTAGATTGAAAAGTTGTTTAAAATTGTATGTTCTACCTGAAAAATGAAACATCTTTTTTCTTTTTTTTTTGCCCTATAAGATGGGACATACAATTTTAAACAACTTTCCAATTTACTGTTATCTAAATTGCTTCATTATCTTGGTATCCTTTGTTTAAAACCATACCTAGATATGCTGAGGGGACAGCAATGCACTACTGGGATATAGCTGCTGATTGGTGGCTGCACATATATATATATATCTTGCCAATGGCTCACCGTGTGTTCAGCTTGCTCCCAGTAGTGCATTGCTGTTATTTCCACAAAAGATACTAAGAGAATGAAGTAAAATCTGAATTATGGAAGAAAAAAATCTGGGTTTCATGTCCTAAACTCTTAATTGCAAGTTACAACCAGTGGAACAAACTTTGCTTTTCCTGACAACCATTCATATTTTAAAGGGTTAACCAGGGAAAAGTATTACATTGCTGTTTTCATTTTTCTTTTACCTCAAAATAGTTAAAATACATCTGTTATGAACAAATGTGTCAGACGTGTTTACAAACAGCTTTGTAATAAAATAATTACTTTAGTGGGATTTCTTTTTTTTTTTTTTTTCTTGTGCTTCATCTTGGTTATAATCTACCATTACCACAAACCTGTTTCTGTGGGTTGCTATTTACCCAATAGTGTGAAAGTCAGATTAAACATATGCTGTTGCGGAGGACAGAAAGATAATGTAGGAGACATCTGTGTAGAACCAAATTAACAGAGCACACTACACATGGACTGTTTCTAGACTATTCTGATAACATACTTTAATAATTGAGAAATATGTCATTGACTGAAAGATTTCATCTGTATACCACAGATTTGGTAGAATTCACAGATGAAGAAGGATATGGTCGTTATTTGGATCTGCATGATTGTTATCTGAAGTACATTAATCTAAAGTCATCAGAAGTAAGTCATTGAGCTATAAACAGATATACTGAAACATATTCTCATTTACAATTGACTGATTTACCGAACAAGGAGAAGCCCAAAGACATTGATGTCTACAAGGGGCTGAAATCTAGAGCCTTTGTTTCCTCAAATAATATAAGTATATGATTGTTACTACTTTAATTTATTTTTACCATTGGTCAATTCATTAAGACTAGCGACCCTGCATCGCTAGTTACACAGCTGAGTTGTGCGGCTAGTCCTGCTTATTGGATCAGTGGTGGATTTTGCCCATGACCAGCAGTGCTCTGTGGGTCCCAAGCAGTACTTCTACTGTGTGTTTAACCCCTTTGTGAGGTTTGAACACACAGTAGTGTAGGGTCAGTAGTCTTAAAATTACATGCGCTAACAAATTAAAGCATGTAATTTTTTTACTATTATGACCCTTTAAATGGCGTTTAAACTCAAAAATTAAATTCCCATTAAAATGTTAAAATATGCTGGTTTAAAAAAATTGATCATTATAGGAGATCATTTATAGGACCCTAAAGGGAAAGTCTAATCAAAATTACACTTTTATGATTCAGATAGGGCATATAATTTTAAACAACTATCCATTTTACTTTTATCATCAGATTTGCTTTGTTCTCTTATTCTTAGTTAAAAGCTAAACCTAGGTAGGCTCATATGCTAATTTCTAAGGCCTTGAAGGCCACCTCTTATCTGAATGCATTTGAAAGTTTTGCACAGCTAGATAGCGTTAGTTCATAACATTGTGCTAACGCCCGTGGAGTTACTTATGAAAGGGCACTGATTGTCTAAAATGAAAGTCTTTCGAAAGAACTGAAATAAGGGGTAAGTTTGCAGAGGCTTAGATATAAGTTAATTACAGAGGTATAAACTTTAAAGTATATTAATATAAGAAAGTTGGTTATGCCAAACTGGGGAGTGGGTAGAATGGGTATTAATCTATGTTTTTAAACAACACAAAGATATGTGTAATTTTTACTTGTTAGGATAGTAAGGAAACATTGAGATTACTTTTGTGAAACTATTCAATTTCTTTAAAAAAAATAAAATAAATAAATTCAGACATCTGAATGCTACTGGGTGTTTCATTTTGGATATATTGAAAAGTTGGAAACTATATAGCAAGTTGTAAGCATAATGTATAAATTATTGAAACGTTTCTCTTCAAAATATGTTCTTAAAATTGTACATTATCTCTAAAAATGAATGTAGAGTTGTGTCACAATGGAAATAGGCTTATTGGTTTTTTTTGTTTGTTTTTTTTTTCTCCAGAAATTGGACTACATTTCCTATCTGTCCACTTTTGATCAACTTTTTGACATTCCTAAAGAACGGAAAAATGCTGAATATAAACGGTTTGTACCTTTTTCAAGTAAATTTGTGAATGCCCATTGGCAGAACTTTTTTTTTGTGAAAATATGAAAATGTGCATGAAACTCAATTTCAAATTAGGCAGTTACACTAAATTGTCAGCTCAATTTAAATGTGCTTATTAACTAGAGCATAAAGCATTTTTTTAAATCTATAATATAGTACAGCAGTTGAAAATTGCATTGCAAATTAGCTGCAGAGATAAAAAGAAATTTTATGTTTTTAAAATGTCTATTGAATAATTTTTTTTTTTTAATCTTTGTCTAACATAATATAAGGTTAAAAAAAGTGCATTGCTCGCAAGAACGTCTTACATTCAGGAGTCACAACTTTGCAGACTGGGAAAGGTTAGGGGGCAGGGCTGGAAAAAAAAACCCCTGAGAACCAGTTTATCAATTAATGCGCTGCCGCTTTGCAGCTCAGGTCTGTATTTGACTGTTCTCTTCAAACTGCACTTTGCTCTGGCTGCGCTGTGTTAAAGGGACAGTCTAGTCAACAGTAAACTTTCATGATTCAGATAGGGCATACAATTTTGAATATCCTTCCAATTGACTTTTATAATAAAATTTACTTTGTTCTTTTTGGTATTCTTTGTTGAAAGCTAAACCTAGGTAGGCTAATTTCTAAGCCCTTGAAGGCCGCCTCTCACCTCTTTTGACAGTTTTTCACCTCTAGAAAGAGCTATTTTTCATGTCATATAAATAGCACTGTGCTCACTCCTGTGGAGTTATTTATGAGTCAGCACTGATTGGCTTATATGTAAGTCTATAAAAGAACTGAAATAAGGGGGCAGTCTGCAGAGGCTTAGATACAAGGTAATTACAGAGGTAAAAAGTGTATTAATATAACTGTGTTGGTTATGCAAAACTAGGGAATGGGTAATAAAGGGATTATCTTTTTAAACTATAAACATTTTCAAGTAGACTGTCCCTTTAAAGGGATATGAAACCCAAACATTTTCTTTGTGATTCAGACACATACAGTTAAAAAAAAGTTTCCAATTTTCTTCATTCCCATGGTCGTCTTTGTTGAAGAGATACCTAAATAGGTTTCTGGAGCACTACATGGCATGAACTAGTGCTGCCATCTACTGCTCTTGGTAATAGATAACATTCTTGCAAAACTGCTGCTAATTAGTGCTCCAGGCACGTGCACACCCCTGAGCTTACGTCTCTGCTTTTTAATAAAAGATACACAAGAGTGAAGTACATGTGATAATTAGAAGTAAATTATAAAGTTGTTTAAAACTGGGATTCATGTTCCTTTAAAGGGCCATAATACCCAAATGTTTAAACACTTGAAAGTTATGCAGTATAACTGTAAAAAGCTGACTAGATATTTCCTTAACATCTCTATGTAAAAAAGAAAGATATTTTACCTCAAAAGTTCCTCAGTAGCCACATCCCATTGTAAAGGATTTCTAAGCAGCATTTTAGTGTGTCTGTCCTGGGACATCTGAAGGGATGAGCATTGTGAACTCTCATATTATTTCACCAATCAGGTAAAGGAAGCTTACTATGAAATCTCATGAGAGTTAAGTCAAATCTCATGAGATCACAGTAAGAGTTCATGACCTCAGCACTGCTGATGCTGATTGGCTGCTGTTCATTTCTTCATTTTTTTTTTATTTTTACCTGCAGCTGGGAGCAGGGGAAGTATAACTTTTTACACAGAACTTACTCTGCTGGGCTGAGTAAATTGTGAGGTAAAATATCTTCCTTTTTTACATAGAGATGTTCAGGTGATATTTTCCTGTCAGCTTTTTACAGTTATGCTGCATCAGTTTCAAGTGATTTAGCATATGAGTATTATGTCCCTTTAAGGAAAAAAGTTCTGCAAAGTGAAAGGTGTTAACAGTTGCTGCAAGTGTCTCATTCTTTCTGCAGACATTCTGCATTTTCTGGGATGACATCTCAGATTTCAGCATGTTCTGCTTTGGTGTGTATATGTATATAATTTTTCTTTTCTTCCACTAGAATACCTTTATAATTTGAGATAAACGTTATATTTGTGTATTTAGTTTTTTTAAGTTGTTTACTATTCAGTAACAGGTTGAGTTCCTACACAAAGTATGATGCATAAAAACGTTATTTTCAAGTATTCCTATTAGTTTGCCTCTTAAATTACTGTCTAAAACATATTAAAATGACAAATATATTAATCATTGTACACTTAGTGTATTGGTTAAAGATAGCGTTAGATTTTTCACAAAGGAATTTCATTTATTTTTCTGTGTGCATTGTTTGGTGAACCGTTATTTATGGTTTCTTGACTTCGCATTCCAAATCAGACCTGACTGCAAATTTAGAAGATATTTTTAATATCATATGCCAGAACTTTTAATTTTAAAATATCAAATTAAGAAATGTGACGACTATTAGATATACTTGAGTTGCAAAGAGAGACCATTTATAATTACATTCCAGCTTTGTTGATAACATGGTGTGACATGAAAAAAGAAGTGAGAGAAAGAAAGTGTTTTAGTATTCTGTTTTTCTAAAGAGGAAATTTCCTGGTCACATTTATCTGTGTAAGTTGTGTATATAACTAATTGCACATTCTTGTTCTAGGTATTTGGAAGTACTTCTGGAATACCTCCAGGATTACACTGACAGAGTGAAACCACTGCAGGATCAGAATGAACTCTTTGGCAAGATCCAGAATGATTTTGAGAAGAAGTGGGAGTCTGGGACTTTTCCAGGATGGCCAGTAAGTAGAGATTTAATTATATCCCTCTGCTACTATTTTTGTTTTGTGCATGAAATGGCTAATCGTACACAGTTTGTCTGCATCTCTTTTTCCAACAAAGATCAAGGTAATCCATGCTAAATCTAGACATACAGTGTCTACTGTAAAGCTAAGATTTTATTAGAGAGAAACCTCTAGTTTTGCTTTAGCCTCGATTTGTCAGTTCAATAGACTGAACAAAAATAAAATCATTGTTTTGCTTGAAATTGTAGGGTGCAAATCAGACAACTTTTGTCCACAAGCATGAATCTGAAAAAATCTTGTTTTCTACTTTCTGATAATCACGTTTAACATCCCATTGTCTTGTCTAGAATAAAACCTAGAAACACCCTTTCTGTATAGAGTGTAAACTTGTTTAAATAATAGAGGCCTCCAAGTTAGTTTATTTTTCCTTATTTAGTATGGATTATAGTCTAGAATTTCAAGGATGGCATCTGACTATTTTCATGACTTAATAACATGTAAAGGGCATGTATATATAAAAGGGTTAATAATCAGATTTTAAATGAACTATTGCAAAACTGCTTACTAAATCCTTATTGCCCTGTTAATAAGCATATCATATGTAAAATTACTTTTTTGTTTGTAAATCCATTTATTTGGGCTGATTAAAGTTTTATTAAACCAACATAAATGTTCCAACTACAGCCTTACAGGAAGACTAAAGTCTCTTGTTGTTATATGTAGCCAATCACAACGCACATTATAATTGGAAATTAACAAAATATAAGCAATTTCTATATCTTGGCCCATACCCTGAGTAATACCAGTGAGACCCCCTCTCCTGAGAGGCGTGACACCACCCCTTCCTCCTCCTAGAGATGTCCAGCCAAAACAGGTGAACCAGACAAAGGGAGGGAGCCTGGTAAGTATTACTTGAGGTATGGGCCAAGATATAGAAATTGCTTATATTTTGTTGTTAATTTCCAATTATCTTGGGCTCCCTGGTAATACTTACCAGTAAGTAAATACAGAGGAATAATAAAAGAAAGGGTGGGAAATAAATACAAAATACACATAAATACTGCAGAAAATATAAATATTTATTCCATAACAGAAGATATCTTTCTGTCAAACTTGGCAGCAGCTGATTAACGAACATACAGCTTATAATGTGAAATAAAAGTTTTATGATTTCCAAACTGCGGCTTGACAGATTTCTTCTGGAGAAGCGTTAGCTTGAAGCGCCCAAGAAGTTGATACAGCCCTTGTTGAATGAGCCTTAAGTCCTTCAGGTACCTGTTCCCCTTTTTTCTTTATAGGCTCTTAAAATAGCCTGTACAATCCAATGAGAAATTGTTGTTTGTGATGGAGCTTGACCTTGACGAGGACCTTTAGGGACAATGAATAACCTTTCAGTCTTACGAATATACGGAGTCCTTGAGACATAAATATGAAGACATCTGACTACATCCAAACTATACAATGGTTTACTTTGAGAATCTGAGTTATTAGGGCAAAAAGAAGGAAGGACAATATCCTGGTGTTGATGAAAGTCAGAAACCACTTTTGGAAGGAATTCAGGAACAGTACGAAGTACTACCTTGTCTTGATGAAATATAATGTTAGAGTCTTTAGCTGACAGAGCTTGAAGTTCAGATACTCGGCGGGCCGATGTGATGGGTGCTAGAAAAATGTTTTCTTTCATGTAATTGGCAAGAGTCCATGAGCTAGTGACATATGGGATATACAATCCTACCAGGAGGGGCAAAGTTTCCCAAACCTCAAAATGCCTATAAATACACCACTCACCACACCCACAATTCAGTTTTACAAACTTTGCCTCCTATGGAGGTGGTGAAGTAAGTTTGTGCTAAGATTTCTACATTGATATGCGCTTCTCAGCATTGTTGAAGCCTGGTTCCTCTCAGAGTACAGTGAATGTCAGAGGGACGTGAAGGGAGTATCACCTTTTGAATACGATGATTTCCCTAACGGGGGTCTTTTTCATGGGTTCTCTGTTATCGGTCGTAGAGATTCATCTCCTACCTCCCTTTTCAGATCGACGATATACTCTCAAATTTACCATTACCTCTACTAAAGAACTGTTTTAGTACTGGTTTGGCTATCTGCTATTTGTGGATGGGTGTCTTTGGGTAAGTATGTTTTTATTACTTAAGACACTCTCAGCTATGGTTTGGCACTTTATGCAATTTATGTAAAGTTCTAAATATATGTATTGTACTTATATTTGCCATGAGTCAGGTTCATGTATTTCCTTCTGCAGACTGTCAGTTTCATATTTGGGATTATAAACACTTTAAGAAAATTTGTTTCTTACCTGGGGTTTAGTCTTTTTCAATTTTGACTACTTTTGCATTTGCGGGTATTAGGCCCGCGGGTGCGTCAAATGTTAGACTTTATTGCGTCATTTTTGGCGCGAACTTTTTTGGCGCGGGAAATTACGTTTTTTTACGCAACTTCGTAATTTCCGGCGTCATACGTGACGTCGAGACGGCGTCGTCAGTGACGCAAGTGTGTCATTTCCGGTCATTTTTGGCACCAAAAAGTTTACGTTACGTTGGCGTCATACTTGGCGCCAATTTTTTCATTATTTCAATACCCCATGCATGTTTGCCTCCTGCTTTCTTATATCAAGAGGCCTATGCTTTTGCATTTTTTCCAATTCCTGAAACTGCCATTTAAGGAAATAGATAATTTTGCTTTATATGTTGTTTTTTCTTTTACATTGAGCAAGATGTCCCAATCCGATCCTGTCTCTGAAGTTTCTGCTGGAACATTGCTGCCTGACGTCGGTTCTACCAAAGCTAAGTGCATTTGTTGCAAAATTGTAGAAATTATTCCACCGAATGTCATTTGTAATAGTTGTCATGATAAACTTTTACATGCAGATAGTGTTTCTATCAGTAATAGTACATTGCCAGTTGCAGTTCCTTCAACTTCTAATGTGCATGATATACCTGTAAATTTCAAAGAATTTGTTTCTGAATCTATTATGAAGGCTTTGTCTGCATTTCCACCTTCTAATAAACGTAAAAGGTCTTTTAAAACTTCTCATTTAGCTGATGAATTTTCAAATGACCAACAACATAATAATTCATCCTCTTCTGATGAGGATCTATCTGAAACAGAAGATCCTTCCTCAGATATTGACACTGACAAATCTACTTATTTATTTAAAATGGAGTATATGCGTTCTTTATTAAAAGAAGTGTTAATTACTTTGGATATTGAGGTAACCAGTCCTATTGACGTTCAGTCTAATAAACGTTTAAATGCTGTTTTTAAACCTCCTGTGGTTTCCCCAGGTGTTTTTCCCATTTCTGAGGCTATTTCTGATAGGATTTCTAGGGAATTGGAATAAGCCAGGTACTTCCTTTGTTCCTTCTTCAAGGTTTAAGAGATTGTATCCTTTACCAGCAAAATCTATAGAGTTTTGGGAAAAGATCCCCAAAGTTGATGGGGCTATTTCTACTCTTGCTAAACGTACCACTATTCCTATGGAAGATAGCACTTCCTTTAAGGATCCTTTAGATAGGAAGCTTGAATCTTATCTAAGGAAGGCCTATTTATATTCAGGTCATCTTCTCAGACCTGCTATCTCTTTGGGTGATGTTGCGGCCGCATCAACTTTCTGGTTGGAAAATTTAGCGCAACATGAATTGGATTCTGACATTTCTAGCATTGTTCGCTTACTGCAACATGCTAATCATTTTATTTGTGATGCCATTTTTGATATTATCAAAATTGATGTTAGATCCATGTCTTTAGCTGTATTAGCTAGAAGAGCTTTGTGGCTTAAATCTTGGAATGCTGATATGACATCTAAATCTAGATTACTATCTCTTTCTTTCCAAGCTAATAATTTATTTGGTTCTCAGTTGGATTCTATTATTTCAACTATCACTGGAGGAAAAGGAGTTTTTTTTGCCTCGGGATAAAAAACCTAAGGGTAAATCTAAGGCTTCTAACCGTTTTCGTTCCTTTCGTCAGAATAAGGAACAAAAACTCAATCCTCCTCCCAAGGAATCTGTTTCCAGTTGGAAGCCTTCCTCAAATTGAAATAAATCCAAGCCATTTAGGAAACCAAAGTCTGCCCCTAAATCCGCATGAAGGTGCGGCCCTCATTCCAGCTCAGCTGGTAGGGGGCAGATTAAGGTTTTTCAAGGATTTTTGGATAAAATCTGTCCAAAATCATTGGATTCAGAGCATTGTCTCTCAAGGGTATCGAATAGGATTCAAAGTAAGACCTCCTGTGAGAAGATTTTTTCTCTCACACATTCCTGTAAATCCAGTAAAAGCTCAGGCTTTTCTGAAGTGTGTTTCAGATCTGGAGTCTAAAGGGGTAATCATGCCAGTTCCTCTTCAGGAACAAGGTTTGGGGTTTTATTCAAACCTATTCATTGTACCAAAGAAAGAAAATTTGTTCAGACCAGTTCTGGATCTGAAAATTTTGAATCGTTATGTAAGAGTACAAACTTTCAAGATGGTGACTATAAGGACTATTCTTTTGTTCAGCAAGGACATTATATGTCCACAGTAGACTTGCAGGATGCATACCTTCATATTCCGATTCATCCAGAACACTATCAGTTTCTGAGATTCTCTTTTCTAGACAAGCATTACCAATTTGTTGCTCTTCCATTTGGCCTAGCAACAGCTCCAAGAATCTTTTCAAAGGTTCTGGGTGCCCTACTATCTGTAATCAGAGAACAGGGTATTGCGGTGTTTCCTTATTTGGACGATATCTTGGTACTAGCTCAGTCTTTACATACTGCAGAATCTCACACGAATCAACTAGTGTTGTTTCTTCGGAAACATGGTTGGAGGATCAATTTACCAAAAAGTTTCTTGATTCCTCAGACAAGGGTCACCTTTTTAGGTTTCCAGATAGATTGTGTCCATGACTCTGTCTCTAACAGACAAGAGACGTTTAAAATTGGTTGCAGCCTGCCAGCGCCTTCAGTCTCAGTCATTCCCTTCAGTGGCTATGTGCATGGAAGTTTTAGGTCTCATGACTGCAGCATCGGACTCAATCCCCTTTGCTCGTTTTCACATGAGACCTCTACAGCTTTGTATGCTGAATCAATGTTGCAGGGATTATACAAAGATATCACAATTAATATCCTTGAATCCCAATGTACGACACTCTCTGACATGGTGGATAGATCACCATCGTTTGGTTCAAGGGGCTTCTTTTGTTCGCCCAACCTGGACTGTGATCACAACAGATGCGAGTCTTTCAGGTTGGGGAGCTGTTTGGGGGTCTCTGACAGCACAAGGGGTTTGGAAATCTCAAGAGGCGAGATTACCAATAAATATTTTAGAACTCCGTGCAATTCTCAGGGCTCTTCAGTTCTGGCCTCTACTAAAGAGAGAACCATTCATTTGTTTTCAGACAGACAATATCACAACTGTGGCTTATGTCAATCATCAGGGTGGGACTCACAGTCCCCAAGCTATGAAAGAAGTATCTCGGATACTTGCTTGGGCGGAATCCAACTCCTGTCTAATCTCTGCGGTACATATCCCAGGTGTAGACAATTGGGAGGCGGATTATCTCAGCCGCCAGACTTTACATCCAGGGGAGTGGTCTCTCCATCCAGATGTGTTTTCTCAGATTGTTCAGATGTGGGGTCCACCAGAGGTAGATCTCATGGCCTCTCATCTAAAGAAGAAACTTCCCAGATACCTGTCCAGGTCCAGGGATGTTCAGGCGGAAGCAGTGGATACGCTGACACTTCCTTGGTGTTATCAACCTGCTTACATCTTCCCGCCTCTAGTTCTTCTTCCAAGAGTGATTTCCAAAATCATCATGGAACAGTCTTTTGTGTTGCTGGTGGCTCCAGCATGGCCACACAGGTTTTGGTATGCGGATCTGGTTCAGATGTCCAGTTGCCCGCCTTGGCCACTTCCATTTCGGCCGGACCTACTATCTCAAGGTCCGTTTTTCCATCAGGATCTCAAATCATTAATTTTGAAGGTTTGGAAATTGAACGCTTAGTTCTAAGTCATAGAGGTTTCTCTGATTCAGTGATTAATACTATGTTACAAGCTCGTAAATCTGTCTCTAGGAAGATTTATTATAGAGTTTGGAAGGCTTACATTTCATGGTGTTTTTCTCATAAATTCTCCTGGCATTCTTTTATAATTCCTAGAATTTTGCAGTTTCTTCAGGATGGTCTGGATAAGGGTTTGTCTGCAAGTTCCTTGAAAGGACAAATCTCAGCTCTTTCCGTTTTTATTTCACAGAAAGATTGCTATACTTCCTGATATACACTGTTTTGTACAGGCTTTAGTTCGTATTAAGCCTGTCATTAAGTCAATTTCTCCTCCTTGGAGTCTTAATTTGGTTCTGAGGGCTTTACAGGCTCCTCCATTTGAACCTATGCATTCTTTGGACATTAAACTACTTTCTTGGAAAGTGTTGTTCCTTTTGGCTATCTCTTCTGCTAGAAGAGTTTCTGAGCTATCTGCTCTTTCTTGTGAGTCTCCTTTTCTGATTTTTCATCAGGATAAGGCAGTTTTGCGGACTTCTTTTCAATTTTTACCTAAGGTTGTGAATTCTAACAACATTAGTAGAGAAATTGTTGTCCCTTCCTTGTGTCCTAATCCTAAGAATTCTTTGGAGAGATCCTTACATTCTTTGGATGTGGTAAGAGCTTTGAAATATTATGTGGAAGCTACTAAAAATTTCAGGAAGACTTCTAGTCTATTTGTTTTATTTTCTGGTCCTAGGAAAGGTCAGAAAGGTTCTGCTGTTTCCTTGGCTTCTTGGTTGAAACTTTTGATTCATCAAGCTTATTTGGAGTCGGGTCAAACCCCGCCTCAAAGAATTACAGCTCATTCTACTAGATCAGTCTCTACTTCATGGGCTTTTAAGAATGAAGCTTCAGTCGATCAGATTTGCAAAGCAGCCACTTGGTCCTCTTTGCATACATTTACTAAATTCTACCATTTTGATGTATTTGCTTCTTCGGAAGCAGTTTTTGGTAGAAAAGTTCTTCAGGCAGCTGTTTCAGTTTGATTCTTCTGCTTTTGATTTAAGTTTTTTTCTTTTCAAAGTGAAAATAACTTATTTTTTGGGTTGTGGATTATTTTTTCAGCGTAATATAGCTGTTTTTATTTTATTCCCTCCCTCTCTAGTGACTCTTGAGTGGAAGACTCCACATCTTGGGTATTGATATCCCATATGTCACTAGCTCATGGACTCTTGCCAATTACATGAAAGAAAACATAATTTATGTAAGAACTTACATGATAAATTCATTTCTTTCATATTGGCAAGAGTCCATGAGGCCCACCCTTTTTATGGTGGTTATGATTTTTTGTATAAAGCACAATTATTTCCAAATTTCCTTTGTTGATGCTTTCTACTTCTTTCTTTATCACCCCACTGCTTGGCTATTCGTTAAACTGAATTGTGGGTGTGGTGAGGGGTGTATTTATAGGCATTTTGAGGTTTGGGAAACTTTGCCCCTCCTGGTAGGATTGTATATCCCATATGTCACTAGCTCATGGACTCTTGCCAATATGAAAGAAATGAATTTATCAGGTAAGTTCTTACATAAATTATGTTTTTTAGGCGAGAAACCATAAGGAAACCTCACGTAAAGGTTCAAAGGGAGATTCCAGAAGAGAGTCCAAAACCAAAGGCAGGTCCCAGGACGAAATTCGTGTTTTGACAGATGGACGGATATGGGCCAAAGCATGAAAGAATTTAATTATCAGAGGGTCCTGAGCCCACCTAATACCCAGATATTGCAGAAATTTTAACCTTAAGAGTTCAAGCACTAAGGCCTTTAAGAAAACCATTGTGAAGGACATCCAAAAGATAAAATATCTTGACTGTTGCTGTAGAGATATCATGTGAAATCATCCATGATGAGAAGATATCCCAGATACAATAGTATGCTTTAGATGTATTTCCCTTTCGGGCTTGAAGTGTCTGAATGACAGGAGCTCAAACACTTAATTGTTGTAATCTTGAGACCTCAGCAACCAGTCCGTTAACCTGAATTGGTGTGGATTCGGATGAACCACTGGTCCTTGGCTCAGCATGTCCCAAGAGATTGGAAGATGCCATGGAGGTTGAATTGCTAGTTTGAGTACCAGAGGAAACGAGGCCTTGAAGGCCAAAAGTGAAGGATAATAATGAAGGTAGCTGATTCCAGCAGAATCCTTTTCAATAACCTCGAAATGAGAGGACTTGGAGGGAAGACATATGGAAGGTTGTATGACCAATCGTGGAGAAAGACATCCACCCCTAAGGCAAGAGGTGTTGGGTAACGGCTGAAGAACTTCGGAACCTGATGATTCAATGCAGAGGCCATGAGATAGATTTCTGGAAGTCCCCAGAGGCTGATTATCCTCTGAAACAACCACCCGTTCAGCTGCCATTCGATTAGAGAAATTTGACTTCTGCTCAAGTAGTCTGCCTTGACATTCTCTATCCCCGGGACATGGACTGCAGAGAGAGACTGAATGTGGCGTTGTGCCCATCTGAAGATTGGAGATACCTCCTTCAATGCATTTAAACTTCTTGTACCTCCTTGGAACTGGAGATAGCTGCAGCTGGTCTTTTGTCGGTTAAGATCTTTACCGCTTTTCCTTCCAATAGTTGCTGAAATGCAAGGAGAACCAAGAATACTGCCCTGATCTCCAGAAGTTTTGATGGTAGAGATTGATGTTTCTTCTCCAACATACTTTTGGGCATATCTGTCTTGCAGGCATCTGTTTGCATAATGATCTATTTTGTCTCCTGAAGAGGAAGTCCCCTGGATAGGTTTTTTGACTTTGACCATCAAAGAAGAGAGATTCTCAGATTAAAAAGTATTCTGATATGCTAGGACAGTCCCCTGCTTCTGTTGAATTCTTGTAAGAAGTGTGTCTGAAACGGACGCATTCTCCATCTGGCCCATCTCGCCATATGGATTACTGAGGACATGTGACCCAGGAGCTTCATCCATTGGTGGGCCGTAAGATATTTGGCATGACTGTTAGAAATACTTTAGAAGAAATTTGACTCGAACATTTGGAAGAGACACAATCTCCTTCTGTGTATTGAAGTGTGCTCCTAGAAACACTAGCCTTTGACAGGGTTGAAGCTGACTCTCTTGAAAATTTATGTCCCAACCGTGATCCTGAAGGACGTCAAGAAGAATGGACCTGTGAGCAAATGCTGCTTGTTGTGAACTTGCCAGGAGAATATCATCTAGATAATAGATTATGAATTGATCTTTGACATGTAGTTCTGCTATAAGGGGGACCAACACCTTTGTAAAGACCTTTGGAGCAGTGGATATCCTGAAGGGAAGAGCTGAAAATTGAAAATGGCAGTCTCCGACCGTGAATTCCCAGAACCCATTGTTCTGATATACTGGACAGACCTCTCTGAAATTGAGTAACCTTCCTCCCAGAGGAAAGGTCTGGGACGGCCCACCATCAATGTTTTTTGGTCTGAAAGGAAGGAAAGGACTTACCACGTCCCCTACCTCTAAACTGAAAGTTGGATCTTCCATCTTGATGCTGAAAGAATTCCCTTCCAGAGGAAACCTTTAAATTTTTATGCATATTACACTGTCTGGACAAAAGAGGGTCCCTTTCGGCCTCTGTAAACCTGTGGGAGAAAAGGACTCTTACCTCCTATTCTCTTTTGATATTAAAGTTTCCTATTGCTTACCGAACAGCATGTCTCCTTCAAAAGGAAAACTTAATAAATTCAGCTTGGAACCTGGATCAGCTTCCCAATGTCGTAGTCATAGACTTTGCATTAAGCTCCAAAATATTAACAGCAGCTGATGAACAAAAATACATTACCATATTAAAATCTGAAAGAAAAGATGCAACATTTGTATTACCTTAGACAGGTTAGAAGACCACACTTCAGTAGCTTTTAAGGTTAAAAATTGTCTCTTTAAATTTTGTTCCATTTTTCTATCCATGGCAGCCTTAAATGATCCTGCATAGTCTAAAGGAAAATCATCTTTTTTTGAAAGTCTAGCAATTGCAGCATCAATCTTGGGAGTAGAGACAAATTGGTTATGAAAAGCTTTTTCCAAAGGAAGATTTTTATATACTTTATCTGGAACTCCACACTGTTTATCTGGTTTAGAAAAATATTTAAGTATATAGGCTTTAACCCCTTAACGACCAACATCGTACTCTGTACGACGGTCGTTATGCCCTTAAGGACCAGCGACGTGGCTTCTCTCTGCAGAAATAGAATTACATACAGAGTTGCCGATGCATAGAAGGCCACTCTGTGGCCCCCTCTGCATCGGCAAGCAATGGTGCCGATCATTGGAGGGTGGGCGGCCCATCGCCAGTGCGTGCTCTGGATCCTGTGATGAACGTGTCCGTGAGCATGCGAGGGGGCGGGGCTCGGGAGCGTGCACACACGGCAATTATACTCAAGGAAAGGAGGGAGAGGGGAAAGGGAGAGGGTGGGGGGAAAAATAGTTTGGAAAGGGATCCGGGAGAGGGGAAGCTACACTATATGAAAAAAATAGGGTTATTTATTTAAAAAAAACAAATTATATGGACAAGATGGCGGACAATAAGGTAGAGGGGGGAGGGTTAGAGAGCTGGTTGGGGGCTAAGGGGGGATCTTAAAAGGCAGAATTAATATTTAAAAAAAAAAAAAGTAAAAAAAAAACGTTTTTATTTTAGTACTGGCAGACTTTCTGCCAGTACTCAAGATGGCGGGACAATTGTGTGGTGGGGCAAGGAAGAGAGCTGTTTGGGAGGGATCAGGGTGTGGGATGTGTCAGGTGGGAGGCTGATGTCTATTCTAAAGCTAAAATTAACCCTACAAGCTCCCTAATTAACCCCTTCACTGCTGGGCATAATACACGTATGGTGCGCATCGGCATTTAGCGGCCTTCTAATTACCAAAAAGCAACGCCAAAGCCATATATGTCTGCTATTTCTGAACAAAGGGGATCCCAGAGAAGCATTTACAACCATTTGTGCCATAATTGCACAAGCTGTTTGTAAATAATTTCAGTGAAAAACCAAAAGTTTGTGAAAAAGTGAACAATTTTTATTTGGTCGCATTTGGCGGTGAAGTGGTGGCATGAAATATACCAAAATGGGCCTAGATCAATACTTTGGGTTGTCTACTAAAAAAAAATATTTCAAGGGATATTTAGGGATTCCTGACAGATATCAGTGTTACAATGTAACTATCACTACTTTTGAAAAAAAAAAACTCAGGACAAAATTTAGAAACTATTTAGCATGGGTGTTTTTTGGTCGTTGTAGATGTGTAACAGATTTTGGGGGTCAAAGTTAGAAAAAGTGTTTTTTTTATCATATTTTATAAAAAAAAATTATAGTAAATTATAAGATATGAAAATAATGTTATCTTTGGAAAAACGGTATATAATGTGTGGGTACAGTAAATGAGTAAGAGGAAAATTACAGCTAAACACGAACACAGCAGTAATGTAAAAATAGCCCAGGTAAGAAATTGAAAAATGGCCTTGTCCTTAAGGGGTTAAATTATAAGAAACAGGAAAAAACTAGTGCAGAATTTGAGTTAAACCAATCAGATGGTACTTGGGACAGATCATCTTCAATGCCCAGGGAACTCTTAATCCCTTTAATAAACTTAGAAATATTTGCAGTGTCAAACACTATAGGTAAGTCAGATTCTAAATCTTCACCATCAGAGGCACTATTAAGGTTTTGCAAGTAATCCAAAGAACCCTCAGGTGTTTGAGAAAAGCTTCCACCATAAATCTGGCCAATATACAATTTACACAGTTTCTTGTCCTGCCAGCAGTGATTATCACAAAGGGAACAGGTGGGCATAGGCTGGGCTGTATTACAATGAAAAAGGTATAACCAGCCATAATAAATAATATGTACTTATAACATAAAAATACATATAGTAATACAAATAAAATAAATCCTACCTTGTAGTTGCCCCTGATTCCTCCTGGGCTGTAACAGGTTTAGGCTGAAGCTGACCTGGACCGTTCTCATTCTCCATTATGAATGCTGAACATACATTAATTTTATATTAAGCCCAAGAAGCTTATAAAATAAATCCCCATAGGGAAAAAATTTGTTTGCAAAAAACGAGTGCATAGCACTTACCAAAGAAGGTAGATACCAAGATGTCAGATCCTAAAGATGTTTGTCAGTACCGGTATCTTCGTAGGGTTAAGAGAAGGAACGCTGCAGTTGAAAACCACGCCAAGGCTTTAAAGAGTTCATGCGCGCGCTGGCATACAAAAAAGACAGCCCTCAGACGTGGCCCCCGTGATATCTCTTACCGATGGCGTCACAGTAACATGGCGGCCCCCACATGGAAACCATAAGGAACGGTTATTCCTACTGCCTATCACCAATCTAGTCTAGTGACCATGGCCACAGCAACAAATGGCGCGGACAACTGGAAGGACACCACACAAATAGGCTCAAGTAAGCTAAGCAAAAACTAAACTTCTTTTCTAGCCCAGAAGGAGGAAAAACGGAGAGGGACTCCTAGCCCTGTCCACCTAGCAGACTGGACAGAGCTAGGAGGAGGAAGGGGTGGTGTCTCCCTAAGGCTTTTATGTAAATGAGGGAAGTGGATAGCTCTGTCCACGCCCCTCAGGAGAGGGGGTCTCACAGGTAAGTATTACCAGGGGGCCAAGATAATTCACTTGCTTTAGGCAAGTTAATTAAACTTGCACAGTGACCCACTCTTGTACAAAAGTAGACAGTTTATTCAGAAGCACATCACCACCTCAAACGCAAATACAAGCACCATATAAACAATTCTGTTGTGCCGAGCACTGTAAATGCATGTGCACATTGCTCATATAAAAATGTTTTAGTCAGTTTAGATTGAGACTTATTTTCCAGTTTTTAATAAGTGAAACTATTCAATAAGTAAAATAAATATCTTTTTTGTTTTTGTTTTATTTTGCTGTCCACTTTACTTAGCCTCATAAATGTCATGCAGTATGTTTAAATGCTACAATCAGAAATTGTTTTGTGTGTGTAGTAGAGACGTGTACACTTTGGATTTTCATTGCATACTGTTACAGCCAAAGTCCTCAGACTTACTGTCCTTGTTTTCTCTGTTACTGCACTTGATTTTATTTGACTAAATAAATGTTCTATCCCTAACGTTCATTGTTTGCTGTTCTAGAAAGAAGCTAGCAGTGCCCTCACTCATTCTGGAGCTCACTTGGACTTGTCTGCCTTCTCTTCTTGGGAGGTAAGCATTTAGAAATATTGATAATAGCCAGGCTATGAAATTAAATAGCTCAAAGCATATTAGAGATTCTTTGCACAACAAACATGGTATTGGTATGTAATATAGATTATTTTTTTTTAACCATCTAAGAATTAAGAATGCAATAAACGGTGTCTTGGCCTAAAATGTAAACTTTATAGGCCCTAAAATATTTTACCAACAATAACAATTAGTTGGTTAGACCAAGCCCCATTATATTTAGTTGGACCATTTTGTGTATGCAGGTCACTTAAAGGGACATTAAACACAAAATAAATGATAGAATGATGCATTCAAAGAAAAGATTAGTCTGAGAATTACATGTAGATGTATAAGGGTAAAGTTTTAGTGTCTATTAAACAATGGGAGCTGCCATGTTGAAACTTAGGTTGCCTTCTCTCCTGTGACCAATTAGGGACAGTTATCAATAGATCACTAGGGTGTGCAGCCAATGACACTGGAATATAACAGTGTTCTGAACTTCCAATATATTGGACTTCCTGTATATTGCAGACTTTTTTAAACTTTCCAATTTTATTCTATTCTCAAATTTTCTTCATTCTCAATATATATTATTTTTTTTATTTTTTTTTAGGAGCAGAAATTCACTACTGGGAGCTAGCTGAACACATCAAGTGAGTCAATGATAGCAGGCATATATGTGGAGCCACAAATTAGCAGCTAGCTCTCTGTAGTGCATTACTGCCCCTGAACTTACCTACCTATGCTTTTCAGAAAAGGATACCGAGAGAATGAAGCAAATTAGATAATAGAAGTAAATTGGAAAGTTGTTTAGAATTGTATGCTCAGAATCATGAAATAAATATTTTCATGTCTATTTATTTAATTTGAAAATTGTTAGTTATGACATAAAGTTGATTTGTTAGCCTACAGGAAGATGTATTTTAGGAAAAACTATTGACATTTTTTGTATTTCTATTAGGAATTGGCCTCTCTTGGATTGGATAGATTAAAGTCTGCTCTTTTGGCATTGGGACTAAAATGTGGAGGGTAAGATGTTCAATTTTCCATTAACGATTTGCAGTTAGTAGGCTACAAACATTGTTACAGTATAGGTTTTGTAAAAGGAAGTAGTCATAAAAATATGGCATTTTATAATCTGAAACTATAGATATTACTTGTAAAGTGAAAGTATTTCTGAGTATTGGTTGTATGTGTTTGCACATTTTCTTTTTTTTGTCTGTTACTAGAAACATTGTTTTAAAATATTAAAGGGACAGGAAAACCCAAAATTTTCTTTCATGATTTGGATAGAACATACAATTTTAAACAACTTTCCAATTTACTTCTATTATCAAATGTGCTTAATTGTCTTCTTATCCTTTGCTTAATGAACAGCATTGCATTACTAACGGCTAGATGAACACATCTAGTTAGCCAATCACAAGAAATAATTGTGTGCAGGCACCATTCAGCAGCTAGCTCCCACTAGTATAGATATGTGCGTATTATTTTTCAACAATGGATACCAAGAGAATGAAGCACATTTGAAAATAGAAGTGAATTTAAAAGTGTGTTAAAATCACATGCTCTGATTCATGCAGGTTTAATTTTGACTTTCCTATCCCTTTCATTTTTAAATATATATATATGTATGTATGTGTGTGTGTGTATATATATATATATATTATATCTATATATATATATATATATATATATATATATTAATGCAAATCTATATATTTAATTTCTAAAAGAAACACTTTTTTTTTAACCCTTGCTTTTTAACGTTTTGTTTTAATCTCCAAGCCCCTCCCCCATCCACCTCCATGAAAAAAATGTATAAAACAGCTGAGTGGTTTTTGTGATGGCATTAGTATACAGAATACAGACAATTTTTACAGCTTCTTTTTTTAAACAGTATTTCTTTATACCTAGAACTTTGGAAGAAAGAGCTCAACGACTTTTTAGCACTAAAGGTAAATCACTAGAGGCCCTGGAATCATCACTGTTTGCAAAAAATCCCAAAGCAAAGGGAACCAGAAGGTAAATGGATAAGATCAAAAATGATTTACAATCTGTCAGTTTTATGTTACTCCATAAAACTATGTTTCTATGAGTTGGCTGACGGTATAGAATCTTTCCATCTGATAAAAATGAAGAATGTATAACATTATGATTCTAAATGTTTGTTTCCTTATTTCTGGTGGTGTTTAGATTTTCCACAACGTATCCAGAAACCTTTTTGAAATTTTAATCTGCAGAAATCGCTTGCTAATTTCTATTGGTGGTGGTCTTTGAGCAGTAATATCAAGCAGGTCTTTTGGTAAAAATAAACACTTTGGGATTTGCTTGAGGTTGTTACATTTATATACACACTAAAAATAAATCTGTTATGTCCCCTAATAAAGTTTATATTCTATAAGTCCCTCTCTTATTAAAAAAAAAAAAAATATATATAAATTTTGTCTGCATAGTCAGGGGATCACTGTGGTAACTGAGCACTGTGCAAGAAAAAAAGTGCTTTTATTTCTGTACTTTACAATGGGACCTCTCTAATCTATATTATAACCCCAAAAGCTCGTATAGGCCCTATTTCATGTGGCTACCCTTGATGACAATTTAGTAAGGTTATCACAGTAACAGCAGTTGGCACTGGGTGATTTTCAATATTATTGACTAAAATGTAAGAAGTAGAACATCTTTTTTTTTTTTTTTTTTACAGTTTTTGCCGCAGCTATTTAACATGCCATGAATTATAAATATCATAACAGCATATTGTGAATCTGCTGGGCCTCATGAAAATAATGATGTGGGTCACTCACTGAAATTTTGACTTAGGATTTAAATGTATGTAGCTAAAAAAAAGCTCAAAATTGGCTCAGCATTAGGGTGAAAGGGTTAAAGGAACAGTAAAGTCAAAATGAATGTTTGGGATTCAGATATATCATGCAATTTTAAACAACTTTCAAGTCTACGTCTATCAGTTTTGTTTAGTTCTCTTGGTATCCTTTATTGAAGAGTATACCTTGGTAGTTTTAGGAGCATGCATGTCTTTTGGATAAAAAAAAGTTTATGCTAACATGAATGAATATCTGTGTTCAACTAGCCCTTAAAGTGATAGTAAATCCGAGCGTCTTTAAAAAAGGCTGGGATTTACTTACCATCACTAAATAAGTAGGATTTTCATTCATCAGTTTTGATAAAAGGGTACTAAACTTACCTTTTCTGTGCCGTAGCCTCATTTGTAAACTCAGTGGCTCCGGCTGTCCATGACACAGCACTGTTGATAGTGTTCCGTATGCTAGCAAGGCTATTGGTTTAGAGGTGGAAACGTCACCTCATCGCGAAAACAGAACTGTGCCGTGGGCGGACAGAGCCGCTATGCTTAGTGAGTAGGCCACGGCACAGAGGGTATATTTAATACCCTTTTTTTACAAACTAATGACTAAAGTCCTATTTATTTATAGTGATGATAAATCCTAGCGTTTTTTTAAACTCTTGGACTTACCATCGCTTTATGGACTATTTGATCACTGGCTGATGAACAAAACTTAAAGGGAGAGTCTAGGCCAAAATAAACTTTCATGATTCAGATAGAGCATGTAATTTTAAACAATTTTCCAATTTACTTTTATCACCAATTTTGCTTTGTTCTTTTGGTATGCTTAGTTGAAAGCTTATACAAGAAAGGTGGATGTCCCTGTACGGTGTGTCGAGAGTTAAAAAGGAGCTATAGTCACTGTAGTAAGCAGAAACTTCACAGACCCAATAGGTAGAAAATAACCAAACAGTCGTTAGTGGTGGAATTATAACCCCCTCCTCTCACCTCTGATACATCCGGTCCTGGGGGCAGGATCACTGAAACCTGTGAGCGGTATGTGCGGTATGCCGGTGGCTCTTCTCCTTCAGCCTGTCCGATGTGGCTTTCAAACTGCGTCCGCTGTTGGTACCTGTACTCCCTCGTCAGACGTTTCTGGAGGGAGGGGGGCGGGAACCACCTAACACTTCCCTGTGTTTTTCCCTTGCGGTGATTGGTTGGAAGACGTCCTCTGCTCAAACGCTCCCTCCTGATTGGAGTGAAATCGATCTCAACCAATCCTCTTGCGGATAGGGGAAGCTCGGCTGCAGGGTCTGTTCAGCAGTGTGGAAGTTAGGGATAGTGCGAGGAGCAGTCTCCTCTCTCAGTGCTCACGCTGGTAGATCACAGAAACAGCACAAAAGAGGAAGCGGAGCACTGAGTAAAATAAAAAGTTCTCTTTATTGAAGCAATATTAAAAAACGAAAAATGAAAACTACAAGGAGATAAAGGGTGCTATTCCTTGCAGTGGGTTCAGCTCAAACAGCTGCTGACATGTTTCGGCATTCCGCCGTTATCAAAGCTGCAGCTTTGATAACGGCGGAATGCCGAAACATGACAGCAGCTGTTTGAGCTGAACCCACTGCAAGGAATAGCACCCTTTATCTCCTTGTAGTTTTCGTTTTTTAATATTGCTTCAATAAAGAGAACTTTTTATTTTACGCAGTGCTCCGCTTCCTGTTTAGTTGAAAGCTTAACCTAGGAGGTTCATATGCTAATTTCTTAGACCTTGAAGGCCACCTCTTTTCAGAATGCATTTTAACAGTTTTTCACCACTAGAGGGTGTTAGTTCACGTATTTCATATAGATAACACTGTGCTTGTGCACGTGAAGTTATCTGGGAGCAGGCACTGATTGGCTAAACTGCACGTCTGTCAAAAGAACTGAAATAAAGGGGCAGTTTGCAGAGGCTTAGATACAAGATAATCACAGAGGTTAAAAGTATATTATTATAACTGTGTTGGTTATGCAAAACTGGGGAATGGGTAAATAAAGGGATTATCTATCTTTTAAAACAATAAAAATTCTGGTGTAGGCTGTCCCTTTAAGTAAGTTAAACTTTGTTGTTGGATTGTGACACCTCTAAAAACAAAAAAATATCTGCACAAGTATTAGTGGATTAGTTATACCAAAAAACTGTGATGTTTTAAAATGTTCTATTTTAGATTCTGCAATGAAAGAAATATTTTTCTCTTTAATGAGAAACCTCTATTTTAAATTTTTTAAGTTACCTTTTTTTTTTTTTTTTTTTTTTTTTATATATACAACAAAGGAAAAAAATTGTATAATTTCCTTTACTATTTTAATTAGTCAATTATGAGGAAAGGATTATTCTATAATTAAAATGTTTAATGAAGCTAATGTGCAGAGATTAGGTACAAAAATAGAAACGCCAGCAGATATGTTATATAAATTTACATAAAAAAATAATCATTTCTGGAGACTTGTAGTAACCCAACATTTCATTTATTATTTTTGGTGACGTTTCTATAAAAAGGCTACTCCTTGACAGTCCAGGAATGCATGCAATTAATGTATTTTTCTATTTTTAATGTATTTACAGAGACACTGAGAAGAACAAAGACATAGCATTTCTAGAAGCACAAGTGTATGAATATGTAGAGATACTAGGGGTAAGTTTAAATACTTTTTCAGTTTGCTTTAAATGAACATGAAATCACCTTCTTTGCAGCAATTGTCAATGGCCAAACTATCCCTCTCCCCACCACTCACCCACCTAAGAAACCTTTAAATGGGCAAACACAGCTAGCCATGGTTAGTTTGTTAGGAAACTTGCTTAGTTTTGTGATATGTAGCAGGATTTTGTTGTGAAGTCTACTGTGTGCATTTCCAATGCTCCTTATTGGAAACCCATAACATATTGCAGAGAGTTTTTTTATGCATAATTAAACAATTTATATTATAATCTCAATATGTTTCATGTCCGTGGTTGTTTGTAACGCTACAGTTTTGTTGATATCTGTACTAACATAATGCACAAATACATGGAGAATGACAACAGATAAAACCTCGTTGCCACTGCTTTTTTTATTCCATAAATGCACTAAATTTGCAAACCACTAGATTAATGCTTAGTATTGTCATATGATTTGAAGATGTTTTAAGGCCATAAACTTAACTTCTAGTATAGGAACTAAACTGTAATAAACAAGTACATAAAAAACATATACAGCTATAAATCCCCAAATCCGGAATTCCAAAATCCAAACATTTTAATAAAAAAAAATAATATATATATATATATATATATATCTCCAACATTGGTGTGTCCGGTCCACGGCGTCATCCATAACTTGTGGGAATATTCTCTTCCCCAACAGGAAATGACAAAGAGCACAGCAAAAGCTGTCCATATAGTCCCTCCCAGGCTCCGTCATTCTCTTTGCCGCTGAAAAAGCAGCATCTCCACGGAGATGGTGAAGAGTATGTGGTGTTTAGTTGTAGTTTTTTATTCTACTATCAAGAGTTTGTTATTTTAAAATAGTGCTGGTATGTACTATTTACTCTGAAACGGAAAAAGATGAAGAGTTCTGTTTGTGAGAGGATTATGATTTTAGCAGCAGTAACTAAAATCGTTTGCTGTTTCCACATAGGACTGTGGAGATGAGATAACTTCAGTTGGGGGAAACAGTTGGCAGACTTTTCTGCTTAAGGTATGACTAGCCATATTTCTAACAAGACTGTGTAATGCTGGAAGGCTATCATTTCCCCTCATGGGGACCGGTAAGCCATTTTCTTAGTCTCAAACAGAATAAAGGGCTTAATATGGGCTATAAAACTGGTAGACACTTTTATGGGCTAGATCGATTGCTTTATTTAGGCATTTTATACAGCTTAATGTTGAAATTCACACTTTATAAACTTTGGGGAACGTTTTTTTACGTCAGGCACTGGCTTAGACACCTTCCCAGTCAGGAAGGGCCTTCCCTGTAGTAGGCAGAGCCTCATTTTCGCGCCATTACTGCGCAGTTACTTTTGAGAGCAGGACATGCAGCTGCATGTGTGTGGGTCTGAAAGTAGTTGAAAAGGTTCCTAGAAGGCTTCATTTGGTATCGTATACCCCCCTGGGTTTGGTAAAGTCGCAGCAAAGGCTGTAGCTGGGACTGTAGAGGGGTTAAAACTGTAACCGGCTCCAGTTTCCTCATTTTAAGGGTTAAAGGTCTGAAATTTGGGGTGCAATGCTTTAAGACACTGTGGTGAAAATTTGGTTAAATTTGAACAATTCCTTCATAGTTTTTCACATGTTCAGTAATAAAGTGTGCCCTGTTTAAAATTTAAAGAGACAGTAACGGTTTTGTTTTAAAACGGTTTTTGTACTTTATTGACAAGTTTAAGCCTGTTTAACATGTCTCTGCCTTCAGATAAACTATGTTCTGTATGTATGGAAGCCAATGTGTCTCCCCCTTCAAAATTGTGTGATAATTGTGCCATAGCATCCAAACAAAGTAAGGACAGTACTGCCACAGATAGTAAAGTTGCCCAAGATGATTCATCAGATGAAGGGAGTAGACATAGTTCTACATCATCTCCTTCTGTGTCTACACCAGTTTTGCCCACGCAGGAGACCCCTAGTACTTCTAGCGCGCCAATGCTTGTTACTATGCAACAATTGACGGCAGTAATGGATAACTCCATAGCAAATATGTTATCCAAAATGCCTGCTTTTCAGAGAAAGCGCGATTGCTCTGTTTTAAACACTGTAGAGCAGGAGGGCGCTGATAATTGCTCTGTCATACCCTCACACCAATCTGAAGTGGCCATGAGGGAGGTTTTGTCAGATGGGGAAATTTCTGATTCAGGTAGAATTTCTCAGCAGGCAGAACCTAATGTTGTGACATTTAAATTTAAATTAGAGCATCTCCGCGCACTGCTTAAGGAGGTGCTATCTACTCTGGATGATTGTGACAACCTGGTCATTCCAGAAAAATTGTGCAAGATGGACAAGTTCCTAGAGGTTCCGTTGCACCCCAACGCTTTTCCTATACCCAAGCGGGTGGCGGACATAGTGAATAAGGAGTGGGAGAAGCCCGGCATACCTTTTGTCCCCCCTCCTATATTTAAGAAATTATTTCCTATGGTCAACCCCAGAAAGGACTTATGGCAGACAGTCCCTAAGGTCGAGGGGGCAGTTTCTACACTAGCCAAGCGCACTACTATTGCTATCGAGGATAATTGTGCTTTTAAAGATCCTATGGATAAAAAATTGGAGGGTTTGCTTAAAAAGATTTTTGTACAGCAAGGTTACCTCCTGCAACCTATTTCGTGCATTATTCCTGCCACTACAGCAGCGTGGTTCTGGTTCGAGGAACTAGAAAAGTCGCTCAGTAGAGAGACTCCGTATGAGGAGGTTATGGACAGAATTCACGCACTTAAGTTAGCTAATTCCTTTATTTTAGATGCCGCTTTGCAGTTAGCTAGATTAGCGGCGAAAAAATCAGGGTTTGCAATTGTGGCGCGCAGGGCGCTCTGGCTAAAGTCTTGGTCAGCGGATGTATCTTCCAAGACAAAATTGCTTAATATCCCTTTCAAGGGTAAAACCCTTTTTGGGCCAGAATTGAAAGAGATTATCTCAGACATCACTGGGGGTAAGGGCCACGCCCTCCCACAAGGCCAAGAATAAGTCTAATTTTCATTCCTTTCGCAATTTCAGGAACGGACCGGCCTCCAACTCTGCAGCCTCTAGACAAGAGGGTAATGCTTCGCAAACCAAACCAGCTTGGAAACCGATGCAAGGCTGGAACAAGGGTAAGCAGGCCAAGAAGCCTGCTGCTGCTACCAAAACAGCATGAAGGAGTAGCCCCCGATCCGGGACCGGATCTAGTAGGGGGCAGACTCTCTCTCTTCGCTCAGGCTTGGGCAAGAGATGTTCAGGATCCCTGGGCACTAGAAATAGTTTCTCAGGGTTATCTTCTAGAATTCAAGGAACTACCCCCAAGGGGAAGGTTCCACGTCTCGCTTATCTTCAAACCAAATAAAGAGACAGGCATTCTTACATTGTGTAGAAGACCTGTTAAAAATGGGAGTGATACACCCAGTTCCAACCGTGGAACAAGGAATGGGATTTTACTCAAATCTGTTTGTAGTTCCCAAAAAAGAGGGAACTTTCAGACCAATTCTGGATTTAAAGATCCTAAACAAATTTCTCAGAGTGCCATCGTTCAAAATGGAAACTATTCGAACGATTTTACCTACAATCTAGGAGGGTCAATTTATGACTACCGTGGATCTAAAGGATGCGTATCTACATATTCCTATCCACAAAGATCATCATCAGTTCCTAAGGTTCGCCTTTCTGGACAAACATTACCAGTTTGTGGCTCTCCCATTCGGGCTAGCCACTGCTCCAAGGATTTTCACAAAGGTACTCGGGTCCCTTCTAGCGGTTCTAAGACCAGGGGGCATTGCAGTGGCACCTTACTTGGACGACATTCTGATACAAGCGTCGTCTCTTTCAAAGGCAAAGGCTCACACAGACATCGTTCTGGCCTTTCTCAGATCTCACGGATGGAAAGTGAACATAGAAAAAAGTTCCCTGTCTCCGTCGACAAGAGTTCCTTTCTTGGGGACAATAATAGATTCTTTAGAAATGAAGATTTTCCTGACAGATGTCAGAAAGTCAAAACTTCTAAATGCTTGTCAAGTTCTTCACTCTGTTCCACGACCTTCCATAGCTCAGTGCATGGAAGTAGTAGGGTTGATGGTTGCAGCAATGGACATAGTTCCTTTTGCGCGAATTCATCTAAGACCATTACAACTGTGCATGCTGAAACAGTGGAATGGGGACTATACAGACTTGTCTCCAGTGATTCAATTAGATCAGAAGACCAGAGACTCACTCAGTTGGTGGCTAACCCAGGACCACCTGTCCCAGGGAATGAGCTTCCGCAGACCAGAGTGGGTCATCGTCCCGACCGACGCCAGTCTAGTGGGCTGGGGCGCGGTCTGGAACTCCCTGAAAGCTCAGGGGCTATGGTCTTGGGAAGAGTCTCTTCTCCCGATAAACATTCTGGAACTGAGAGCGATATTCAATACTCTCAGGGCTTGGCCTCAGCTAGCAAAGGCCAGATTCATAAGATTCCAATCAGACAACATGACGACTGTTGCTTACATCAACCATCAGGGGGGAACAAGGAGTTCCCTGGCGATGAGAGAAGTGACCAAAATCATAAAATGGGCGGAGGATCACTCCTGCCACCTATCTGCGATCCACATCCCAGGAGTGGAAAACTGGGAGGCAGATTATCTGAGTCGTCAGACATTCCATCCGGGGGAGTGGGAACTCCACCCGGAGATATTTGCCCAGTTGACTCAATTATGGGGCATTCCAGACATGGATCTGATGGCGTCTCGTCAGAATTTCAAGGTTCCTTGCTACGGGTCCAGATCCAGGGATCCCATGGCGACTCTAGTGGATGCATTAGTAGCGCCTTGGACCTTCAACCTAGCTTATGTGTTTCCACCGTTTCCTCTCATTCCCAGGCTGGTAGCCAGGATCAAGCAGGAGAGGGCCTCAGTGATCTTGATAGCTCCTGCGTGGCCACGCTGGACTTGGTATTCAGACCTGGTGAATATGTCATCGGCTTCACCATGGAAGCTACCTTTGAGACAGGATCTTCTAGTACAAGGTCCATTCGAACATCCAAATCTAGTTTCCCTCCAGCTAACGGCTTGGAAATTGAACGCTTGATTTTATCTAAGCGTGGGTTTTCGGATTCTGTAATAGATACTCTGGTACAAGCCAGAAAACCTGTAACTAGAAAAATTTACCATAATATATGGAAAAGATATATCTGTTGGAGTGAATCCAAGGGATTCTCATGGAGTAAGATCAATATTCCTAGGATCCATTCCTTTCTCCAAGAAGGTTTGTATAAGGGATTATCAGCGAGTTCTCTAAAGGGACAGATTTCTGCTTTATCTGTCTTGTTACACAAACGACTGGCAGCTGTGCCTGATGTTCAAGCTTTTGTTCAGGCTTTGATCAGGATCAAGCCTGTTTACAGACCTTTGACTCCTCCCTGGAGTCTGAATTTAGTTCTTTCAGTTCTTCAAGGGGTTCCGTTTGAACCTCTACATTCCATAGATATCAAGATGTTATCTTGGAAAGTTCTGTTTTTGGTTGCTATTTCTTCTGCTAGAAGAGTTTCTGAGTTATCTGCTTTGCAGTGTAATCCGCCCTATCTGGTGTTCCATTCAGATAAGGTTGTTTTGTGTACTAAACCTGGTTTCCTTCCAAAGTTTTTTCCAACAAGAATATTAACCAGGAAATAGTTGTGCCTTCTTTGTGTCCGAATCCAGTTTCAAAGAAGGAACGTTTGTTACACAATTTAGATGTAGTTCGTGCTTTAAAGTTCTATTTAGAAGCAACAAAGGATTTTAGACAAACGTCTTCTCTGTTTGTCGTTTATTCTGGCAAGAGGAGAGGTCAAAAAGCTACTGCTACCTCTCTTTCCTTTTGGCTGAAAAGCATCATCCGATTGGCTTACGAGACTGCCGGACGGCAGCCTCCTGAACGCATCACAGCTCACTCTACAAGGGCTGTGGCTTCCTCATGGGCCTTCAAGAACGAGGCTTCTGTTGATCAGATATGTAAGGCAGCGACTTGGTCTTCCCTGCACACTTTTGCCAAATTCTACAAATTTGATACTTTTGCTTCTTCGGAGGCTATTTTTGAGAGAGAGGTTTTGCAAGCCGTGGTGCCTTCTGTTTAGGTAACCTGATTGGCTCCCTCCCTTCATCCGTGTCCTAAAGCTTTGGTATTGGTTCCCACAAGTTATGGATGACGCCGTGGACCGGACACACCAATGTTGGAGAAAACAGAATTTATGCTTACCTGATAAATTTCTTTCTCCAACGGTGTGTCCGGTCCACGGCCCGCCTGGTTTTTTAATCAGGTTGATGAATTTCTTTCTTTAACTACAGTCACCACGGCACCATATGGTTTCTCCTGTTTTTTCTCCTGTCCGTCGGTCGAATGACTGGGGTGGGCGGAGCCTGGGAGGGACTATATGGACAGCTTTTGCTGTGCTCTTTGCCATTTCCTGTTGGGGAAGAGAATATTCCCACAAGTTATGGATGACGCCGTGGACCGGACACACCGTTGGAGAAAGTAATTTATCAGGTAAGCATAAATTCTGTTTTATATATATATATATATATATATATATATATATATATATATATATATATATATATATATATATATATATATATATATATATATATATATATATATATATATATAAAATTAAAAAAACATTTCATTTTTCCTAGTCTTTCTTCACTGCCTGTGTTTTTGTGATTTTTGTGTTCTAAAATGCAAATTGTCTATTTCTTCAAAACAACAAATATTACCTTTCTAATTACAGTATTGTACTATCTTTTTATGGTATTATGCAGTGTTACCTCTAAAGGCCATTTTTTTGAGTGGTCTAGCAGTAAAACAGTTAATAAGAGAACCATGCCTAGTCTGAATTGTGCAATATTTGCTAATTGCAAGGTGCGGTTAACCTAATTTACTGTTTCCCTGCTGGGCTGCTCACAAAACTGGCCTTTAGGTTGCATGTATACGCTATATAATAACACATAAATATTGCTATAGACATAAGATATTGTTGTTCACACTTGGTTCTATCCCCTCTCCAAACTGTCCCATTTTACAGATGCAAATTTTGAAATCCAGCTTTTTTCTGGTCCCAAACAGTTTGGATAAAGGGTTTTTTACACACATACACACAATGAGATTGTTAACATGATCAGTGTTCTCTACGTAATATTTTGCCAGCTGTTGGGCATTTTAATACTGTTATGTTACTAAGCTATCCAAAGATAATTTGTGCAACAAGCATTATAAACATTTAATATTCACTTAAAAGGACTGTAAAGACCTTGTAATTACAAGACAATTGGGTTGTGTTGCTGTAGAATAACACATCAGCCAAGTGTAAACCGTTGTAGAAAAAATTGCAATTAATATTCAATAACCAAACTTAACCCACCTTTTGTCTTATTTGGAGGAACCAATGAAGGGCTCGAGTCTCCAGACAACAAGGTCATATTCATATAAAATATATATTGTTTTGTAGCAGTTGTCTGTTAAAGCCAATTAGGGAAAGATATATGTAGCAGTTTTAACCTTGAGAAATCAGCAGGGTATTTATTATTATTATTATTATTATTAGAAAATCCCAGGGTGGATTCGATTTAAATCAAATTGATATAAATCAGTAGTCAATAAGACCAATTTTAATTCATGGTTTTCATTTTTGGAATAACATTTCAGATTATTTTTCTGTTTATTACTGATTTGGTATATATCATTACATATGCATAGATAGATCTCCAGTTTAATAGGTTAATCATTATTTGATTCTTTTCAGCCGTAGTTTATTGGAAGGAGAAAAATGATTACCATAACAATTTTTAAATTTATTTAACTAAATAAAAATAACCAGTGCCTCTTAATAATGATAATTTAAATAGTTTTATTTAACTAAAACAACATTTTCTTCTTAAAACGAAGAGAGTCCACAGCTGCATTCATTATTTTTGGGAAATACAGAACTTGGCCACCAGGAGGAGGCAAAGACACCCCAGCCAAAGGCTTAAATTCCTCCCCCACTTTCCTTTCGTCACAGGAGGTTGGCTGAGAAGTGTCAGACTATGGCATAGTCTCTTATGGAGAGTAGTACTCTTCGCGATAGAACTGTAGTTTTAAGTAATCCTGTCAGCCTCTCAGTGAGAGCATGGATGAAGATTAGAGTCCGGAGTTGCAGGGAGAGTCTTTCTGCGAAACCATCCCGACTCATATTAACTCCATAAGCAATCCGTGTTGACAAGTTTCGCTGCCTGCTTTTTTGCACTCAAGTCCATGTCAGAAGCAACGCTACTATCTGTCAAACTTGAAGGACTGTGTTACTGTTCCATGGCATAGATTCCGGTAAGATTGTTTCCTTTTCATTGTGTGCATATAATGTATAGATGATAGAAGACAAGGTCTCAGTGGTACTCCTTTATCTTTATGGAATCAAGGGTTTATATCTCCTGAGGGGGGTTATTGAACAGTGAGGGACTTTAATAATGTTATGTGATTCTGTCTGCTTATGTGTAGAGATGTTGGGGCTCATGGCTATTATGGAACGTACACGTTTTTTGAGCTGCGCAGTTCTTGTGGACTGGTGCGCTTTTCCTTGGGACTGCATGTTGCACCTCGTGACCGGGCGTGGTCACGTTTTCGTTCTCCATTTCAGTATTCCTGACCGAGTGGTGTGTGGTATAGAGGCGCAGGTGTTTTCTTATTCTGTGCTCCAAAATTGCCTGGGAATGAAAGGACTTTATTTCTATGTGTGTAGATCAACACCATATAATTGTGCAGTATACTTACTCTGAAAAAATTCAGAGTCCAGCTTCCTCTCAAAGATCTGAATGATATTTTGCTATTAGGTATTCCCCCAATCCACTGTAGCTGTGAATACAGGATAACGTACTTTGAATGCAGTATACAACTGGTGCAAAATGTGCAGTATACTTACTCCGATAAAATCGGAATCCGGCTCCTTTTGCAGCACTCCCGCTGGTGTAATTAAAAGAAATCCAAAAATCCAAAAAGGCAGCAAGCAAAAGTTCATAAAAATACGAATTTATTTAAAATGTCACTATGGACAAATGGATAAAAGCTCATAATCAAAAGCTCTACGCGTTTCAACGATGCTTTGTCTTTCTCAAGAGCAGTAAAAATCTTACCTTTTTGGTGTTGATCTACACACATAGAAATAAAGTTGATCTACACACATAGAAATAAAGTCCTTTCATTCCCAGGCAATTTTGGAGCACAGAATAAGAAAACACCTGCGCCTCTATACCACACACCACTACAATTACCACAGTCTCATTTTGGGAGAGACTGATAGACGGCAGCGGTATATACAGAGGGGAGTATTTTAACCTGTGTACATAGATATTGTTTGTTAACATTCTAACATATTTTGTACATTTGTTTTGTTTATCTTTATTCCTGACCGAGTGTCTGTGGAGAGTGTCTGTTTCTTTACTTGTCTGAGTCATAGGAGATGGTGAGTGCCCCAGCCATTGTGGGTTTAAGGTGCCAGTTATTTTTGTCCATAATTTAATCAGTCAAGTTATGGAGGACTCTGATTTTTCGGAGAATGATTTCTCTGATTCAGATTCTGTTACCTGCGTAGATTGTGGGGAGGCCCGGGTATTAAAGCCCAATCAATTATGTTCCGTATGCCATCTTAGTCTGCCTCTGAGGATTCTGTGTCCCGTGAGGTGCTTTCCTAGATTCTTCTGTTCCTACACAGGCAGTTGTCTCAAATACCTCTTCTCTGGAAGGAGGTTTATTTCCACCAGAGGTTACTGCACGGTTTCGCATGGCCATATGTTTGGCGTTGGTGCACTTACATCTTCCTGATTGTAAGCAAAGAGCTCATTCGTAGCCTGTTAACCTGGGTGCGTCAGGTGAGGGACTGATTATATTGGATCTTTCCTCTGGGGAAGCGGTTTCCTCTGAGGTTTCAGGGGTACAGCCTTCAGGGTCGGGGCCGTCAAATGTCCCGCCGGAGGTGAGTTTTACCTTTAGATTCAGGATGGCGCGCAGTGTACTGCTGAGGCATGTGTTGGAGGCATTGGAGGATCCCAGTTCTGATATGTCTCCGGATCCTCGTTTTTCTGAATCGGATGGTGAACAGCGCTAGACGAGTGGAGGGATGGAGCTCCTACTCCTGGTCGTCTCTTTATTTGTGTATCTAATGCCAGTTCTGAGCTCTTGAGGTATCGGATCTCAGGCTGGCCCTGTTAGTTTCCATTCCTTTTTGGCGTTCACCTGCGAGTGCTGCCTTTCTTTTGATCCAGTTAGGATGTGTTTTATTTCAGAGCTCAAGACTGTTGTAGACTATTTCTTTTAGGAAAACTTTTTCTTCCCTGGGATTTTAATGCTGGCGATTTTATGGTCGCCAAAAAAAAAAAATGTTTAGAGACAATGTTTAAGCCACTGAGCTTATTTGTTTATCATTTGTCTGTTTGTTTAGTCTAGCCCTACTAGGGTTTAGAACTTTCAGTTGGCCCTTGAACAGTTCTGTCGTTCCCTGGACATAAGGCTGGTCCTGGTGGGGTACTTGTTAACTCTGTTTTCTTGAGGTTTCTGTCAGACACGTTGTATACTGGCAACAGGCTGAACCTGTTTGGGTACTAAGCTTGCTTACTTCTTGTTAAGAGGTTGTTTTCTTGTTCCTCCAAGCTATAGGAGGCCCTTCTATTCTGGACGTTAGGCTGGTCCTTGTTCATTTCATCTTGATTGGACGTCTGATGTTTAATTCGGATTCAGTCCTAAGTGTCTTGTCCCTGCATAGCTAGCGTAGTTAGCTGGAATTACGAATTCTGCTATGGCAGTATATTTGTAGTACCTGAGTTCCTTTGGACTGGAGCTATAGTTCCCCCTTCCGAGGTAGGGGATCAGATAACTTCATAGAGATCTTCGGTACCTGGGGTAGGGGGTGATTATTCCCCTCTATTGGTACTCCATTGTGGATAGAATTGTCCTATTTGGTTTCCGATCTCCTTGGGCAGTGCCTCTCTTCTATGTTTCGAGGATTACTGTATTTTTGCTTTCCCTTGCCTTTTGGGGAAGGACTTCCTGTCATCTGTTTGTCCGTTCTTAGGGACTGTTTGTCTTGCAGTATCCTCTTTTTGATCCTATATGAATGGAGGATTGTTATGCATTCTCTTTTGCCGTCGCCCAATGGGAGATGTGGCGTAGTGGTTAGCTACACTGCTTCTGAGGCAGAAGGTTGTGGGTTTGAATGCTGGTAAAGGCTCCTGCTTTCTTATACGGTATGTGCTTCTGGTGTCAGCTTGCATTCCTGAGTAGAATTTAAGGGGTTTCCGGGGGTTGATCCAGCCTGGATCTTTAGAGACTGTCATATTATCTCAAACAGGGAATAATTTCTAGGGTTTGAGTTCTGATCGCTTTTAGGTCCTACCTTTGTCTTCAGACTTTGTGGTTGTTATCCTAGAAGCCTTTTGGGGCTGAATGGACAGTTACTGGGATATCCGTGTTCATGACCCCATGGGGGCATGGCAGTGATTGCATCAACTTTTGTGCAATTTCCTTTACAGAAGGAGCATGTGTGGTTGTACCGCATGCTTTCTTAGTTTTAAGACGGTTCCTGGTTCTGGGTGTTTAGTTTTAACCTAGTCCTTGTCTTTTACTTGGCATTCGAGTTAATCGGTTTTCCAGATTTTCATAGACTTTGGATCCGTCCGGTGTACAGTAACAGGCTTGGTTTCCCAGTCCTGGGAAATTCTCCTTGTTTCTACTGGAGCGGTTCCCTTTGGAGGAAGTTTTCATTGGGAATTTCTCTTCTGGAGGCTTCCTGGGTTTCTTCGATTCCTTCTATTTGGAAGATCTGGTTTACTGTGTCAATCCAGTTGGCTCCTCCTGAGGTAGTTTTCCTTTTCTGACTCTAGGAGTTTTGTGGGTCGAGGGTCTCTCCTTGCTGAGTGTACCTTTCCTTCGGGTTCTGAAGGGAAATGTGATTAAAGGGACACTGAACCCAATTTTTTTCTTTCGTGATTCAGAGCATGCAATTTTAAGCAGCTTTCTAATTTACACCTATTATCAATTTTTCTTCGTTCTCTTGTTTTCTTTATTTGAAAAAGAGTACATCTAAGCTATTTGTTTGGTTCAGAACCATGAAAAGCACTTGTTTATTGGTGGGTGAATTTATCCACCAATCAGCAAAAACAACCCAGTTTGTTCACCAAAAATAGGCCGGCATCTTAACTTACATTCTTGCATTTCAAATAAAGATACCAAGAGAATGAAGACAATTTGACAATAGGAGTCAATTATAAAGTTGCTTAAAATTGCATGCTCTATCTGAATCACAAAAGAAAAAAATGTGGGTTCAGAGTCTCTTTAAGTATCCTAGAACCAGAGCTAGTCTCTCTGGGTATCGGTACCTCTTTACTACTTCTTTCCCTTAGGAAATTGTGGCTGGAGATGCGTTATCTGATCTCCGGACCTTGTCGATGCTGGGATTTTTTAATCTCCCTTGTCCTTTTGGAATTTGCCAGTTGCTTCTGTGATGGAGTAGGGGTCAGGGACTCTGACTGCTCTGTTTGGGCATTAACCACGCATCATGAATCCCGAGTCCTGCTTCCTTAGGTTGGGAGGCCTTGCAGTGGATTTCGGATGATATGGAGCCTTCCCTTAGTGGGTTGCTGGTTCTTCATTATTGGTCAGGGTCTGCCCTGATTTCAGAATTTTTTTTCTCTTCATCCTTTCCAGGAAGGTCATGGTGCCAGTTTACTAGCTACTCGGTTGACTAGTTATGTCTTGACATCTAGTCTGATTTGGTACCCGATGGAAGCCTGTGGCTTTCGTTTTGTGGTGTAAAAGGATATTTCTATTCTGCTCTGCTTCCGGGGGTTCTGACCTACGGATGTTCAGTTTCTCTGTGCTAGATAGCTGTCTGTGATAAGGTAGTTCTGTTCTACCTTTTGATCCTTCTGGGATTTCGGTTATGGTAAAGGCTTTCCATTGGTTCCGTTAGATCCATGTACGAGGTGGTCTGGAATTTTCATTTCTTTGCTCTCCTCCGCCAGAGTTTTCTCTACGGGACTTTGTCCTCTTGCAGCCTTTTAATCCGCTCTTTTTCGAGTTATGCTAGGGGCTTCTCCCTCTTTGTCCTACAGTTTTCAGGGATTGTTTCCTGAGGTCCTTTTGGACTTTCTTTTCTAATTCTTCCTTCTTCTTAGTTGGGGAGAATGTGGTGTGGGGAGTCTGTTTGTTGTTCCACTTGCCATTGATCATGGAGAGGGTCTATATTTTGTGTGCTTCTAGACAGTGTCTAGTGTCTCCTCAGAGGGTTCTGTGCTCAGTTGAGTCCAGGATTTATGAGTGGTCTCTAACAGGGATCCTTATGGTTCTAATTGATGGGCAGTTACGTTGTCCTCTTCCCATTTTTATTCTTTCTGCTTCTGTTGAAGTAGTTTTTGTCGGGAGTTTGGGTTATGGCAGACTGTGATGCCCTCAGAATGGGCCGCCTTTTTTTTGTTCCTGTCCGTTTTGCATTCAGTGTCCTCTATAGTTTGGGTATTGATTTCCCAAAAGTAATGAATGCAGTTGTGGACTCTCCCCATTTTAAAAAGAAAAACTTAAATTATTCTTACCAGATAATTTTCTTTTCTTCTGTATGGGGAGAGTCCACAGCTCCCCGCCCGTGATTTTTCTGTGGGCGGCCTTAGTGATTTTTATTCTTTCTTTTGCCACCTTTTTTCACCATGATATTTCTTCTACTGTTCCTAGCTCCCTTGGCAGAATTACTGGGGGATAAGGGAAGTGGGGGAGGTATTTAAGCCTTTGGCTGGGGTGTCTTTGCCTCCTCCTGGTGGCCAGGTTCTGTTTTTCCCAAAAGTAATGAATGCAGCTGCGGACTCTCCCCCGTGCAGAAGAAAAGAAAATTATCTGGTAAGCATAATTTAAGTTATTTCACTTTTAATGCTTGCCCCTTCGTCCTCACACTTAGGTTTTTATGCAGATCTATTCCACTCCAAACAATCTTCTATTCAGTGGTCTTCTTGAAACTTAGTATGGGTTCTGTGTACATAGATTTGGAGGGGAGCAGTGACATTAAAGGGACAGCAAAATCAAAATTGAACTTTCAATTTTTAGCAATTTTCCATTTTACTTCTCTTAAATAATTCCCTTTTGTTCTGTTGGTATCCATTGTTGAAAAGCATACATAGGCAGGTTCAGAAGCAATGCACTACTGTGAGCTAACTGCTTGTCACTGTCTCACCCAATGTGTTCAGCTAGGCCTCGGTAGAGCATTGCTTTACTTCAACAAATGATACCAAGGAAATGAAGCAAATTTGATAATAGAAGGAAATCTAAAAATTGTATGCTGTATCTAAAACCCAAAAGTATCTTTCAGGATTATGTCCCTTTAAGTTCTATTTCTTAACTCATGTTTATTTTATAACGTTTGTGCTCTGAAGAAGAGGCATGTTTGCGCAGACACAAATTCACAGTTTTGCGAACTATCTTCTAGATAGAAAAAATGCCCAAAGTAATCTGACAGAAAACTCTGGTAGAGCATAACATTGTGAAAGGATTAATGGAATTAATTTACCAAACAAAAACATTACAGCCATAAATATACAGCACTTTGCTATTTAATTAAAAATAATCCATATTTCATATTGAATAACATTTAAATTATAATGTATCTTTATGGGACAGTGTACACCAATTTTCATATAACTACATGTAATAGACACAACTATAAAGAATAGCATGCACTGATACTGATATAAAAATCCAGTTTAAAACCTTTTAAAAATGTACTTAGAAGCTCAAAGTTTTGCACTGTTTATGAGGTTTGTCTAGGAGACCCACTAAAAGGGGCTGGGAAAGCAAGAAGAGCAGGCGCCCCGCATATGAAAAGACCAATTACACAACCAGGAGTCTGTAGACATTAGTATACATCTAAATCAGTGGGTCTTGGTTAGGAGTCTGAAAATCAGCAGTTATTTAATAATAAAAAAATAAGCAAAACTATACATTGTTACAAAAACACTCCCAGATGGGCTTTATGATAGATTTTCCTCAAAAAATAATTTTATTAAAAAAAATGATTTAAATAAAAAAAATCTGATTTAAATTAAATAAAAAAAATCTGATTTAAATTAAATAAAAAAAATCTGATTTAAATTAAATTAAAAAAATCTGATTTAAATTAAATAAAAAAAATCTGATTTAAATAAACATCAGATTTAAATATAAAATCTGATTATTTTTTTAAAAAAAAATTTAAAAAAAATCTATTAGCTTAACATATTTCAATGGGTGGTGATCCCATTAAATAGTTCATGGGGAGAACATTGAGATTGATAGAATCTTCATAAAATATTTAGGAATTTAAAGGGACGCTCATTGGTAAAATTAAAATTTCATGATTCAAATAGAGCAGCAATTTTAAACAACTTTACAATTTACTTCCATTAACAAAATGTGCACAGTCTTTTTTTATATTTTAACGTTTTGAGTCACCAGCTCCTACTGAGCATGTGCAAGAATTCACAGAATTTACTACTCATTTGAAGTTCAGACTAAGTGCCATTGCATTGTCTTTTTATTATGCAAATCTACTGTGTTTGCTGGTCCTTTAAGTTTATTTGTGAGTTTTGGACTTTACAGAAATACTATATTTTTGGGAACATACTCCAGGAAAAATGACAGACATTTAAAAATATAGAAGGATAAACATAATGGTGCAGACTCCATGAACTGATAAGTTTTTTGCTTTTGTAGAGATTTAAAAAAAAAAGTTCCAGCACAATGACTTTTTACTGTTTTTACCTTTTATAGATTATTAGCACTCTCTAGTTTACAACCAGTCTTTTACATAATTATTTTTTTGAAATCTTAGTTCTTCTGCCAAACATTTATTTCCAACATATTCCCATAATCCTCGGGATAGTCATGTGTTTCAGACATTCTTTAAAACCTTTGTTGCATTTTCAGTGCCATTTCTGCTGATTAGTTATTCCCTATATAATCTACTACTTTTTCTTCTTTCTAAAAATACTCTTGATGATCTTCTTCTCGTCAAACTATTAACATCAAATTATCTTTGGGTCCAACCCAAAATATAAATTGTAAGTGAAATGGTATCTCCTTTTCTTTTACAAGATATGACGAGTCCATGGATTACATCCTTACTTATGGGATTACGCCTCCTGGTTAGCAGGAAGTGGCAAAGAGCACCACAGCAGAGCTGTATATATAGCTCCTCCCTTCCCTCCCACTCCAGTCATTCTCTTTGCCCGTGTTAGTAATAGGAAGAGGTAAAATTAGGTGTTTGTTTAGATTCTTCAATCAAGATGTTTTTTATTTTAAAATGGTGCTAGTGAGTACTATTTTTCTCAGGGAGAAATCGTCAGTCAATAACTTCCCAAGAGGAGTGGAGACATCTTATTTTTCTGCCCTGATGTTGATGATCTTAGCAAACATTATCTAAGATCCAGCTGGTTTCCACAGAGCAGTTGAAGGTGTAGTGTAAGAAGAAATATCTTCAGTGTGGAGAACCGTGTCATGCTACAAGCAGCATTGAGGTATGTTCAGTCATTTGTTTCTGGGGAGACTTGATGCATCAGAACAGGCTGACATTATTCCCTATCTGGGGAGGCGTAATCAGTAGGCACTAGTCTATATGTATGGAAATGGTGTCCCTGGAATTCCCTTTATATTGATAGCTAAATATGTCTAAGGATATCATTTAGGTATATTCAGTGTGGGCTAGACGCTGGGAGATGCGGTTTGCTGGCTAAGGGCTGTCATTGTCATATAACTGGCCTGAGGGAGTGCAGTTTTTTTCATGATGTTACGCTTGTAATTGAGGTTTATGTAAGAGGTGCACATGGCTTTTAATATTTTATTTGGGAACCGACATGTTTGTTTTTTACTACCCATGCCGGTCTCAGTAAGGCTAGAGTTACGCCCACGGTGGGCGGGGCCTAATTTTGCACGCTCAGTCGCGCAGTATTCATCCGGATCGGATGGACAGCAAGGTCCTGGGCTCCGGTGGGGCCTAAGTTATTTTTGCAAACGAAGAGACTTAAGAGCTACTCAAACAGAATCAGTGTTTTCTGAGGGCAGGTAGGCGCCGCAGCAGAGCTGTGGCAAGGTGCAGGGGCCTGAATCGATAAAAAGTTGTTATAAATGATAAAATTGATATATAACATATCTAAACTGAATGGTGCAATATTGTTAAGCTATTTTGGGCACATAAGGACAGTTTTTATTGCTGCAAACATTGTTTTTGAGATAACAGAAAAATTGTTGTGCTTTTATTATTTAAAGGCGCAGTACACTTTTTGTTCAAAAATTTTGTCTATGTAATTTGACTTCAGAGCTCAATATTTCAATATTTCAATTAAAGAACAATATTATTGCTATTGCTAGTCTGTTTAACATGTCTGAACTTGAGCAAACTACTTGTTCTATGTGTTTAGATTCCATTGTGGAACCCCCTCTTTCTTTTTGTCCCTCATGTACTGAAAGGGCCTTACAATGTAAAGGGCAGATTTTCTTTAAGGAAAGTGTGTCTAAGGATGCTTCTCAGTCTGATGAGAATCAGGGTATGCCGCTACTTTCTCCCCATGCGTCACAATCTTTAATGCCCACCCAAGCAACACCGGGTTCTTCTACCGCGTCTACTCTGCAGGATATGGCTGCAGTTATGTCATCTACCCTTACAGAGGTTTTATCTAAGTTTCCAGTGTTACAGGGCAAATGCAGCAGGACAGAAGTCCATTTGAATCCTGCAACCTCTGATGCTTTGTTGGCTATTTCCGATGTACCCTCACAGGGATCTGATTTGGGGGTCAGGGAACTTCTGTCTGAGGGGGAACTTTCCGATTCGGGAAGTGTGTTACCTCAGACGGACTCGGACGTCATGTCCTTTAGATTTAAGCTTGAACACCTCCGCCTGTTGCTTCGTGAGGTTTTAGCGACTCTGGATGACTGTGACTCTATTGTGGTACCACCAGAGAAATTGTTTAAGATGGACAAATACTAGAGGTGCCTGCTTACTCTGTTTTTCCGGTTCCTAAGAGAATCTCGGAAATTATTACGCGGGAATGGGAAAGACCGGGTATCCTGTTCTCACCTTCTCCTAATTTTAAGAAAATGTATCCCATATCTGACACTATTCGGGACTTGTGGCAAACAGTCCCTAAGGTGGAGGGAGCTAGATCTACCCTGGCTAAGCGTACAACTATTCCTATTGAGGACAGTTGTGCTTTCAAAGACCCCATGGATAAGAAATTTCCTTTTTTTGATATGTCTGCAAAAGAATTCTGAGAATGCTTATAGCAGTGGTTATACATTTAAAAAAAAAATATACAGGTAGCCCTCAGTTTACGCCGGGGTTAGGTTCCAGAAAGAATGGTTGTAAATCGAAACTGTTGTAAATTGAAACCCAGTTTATAATGTAAGTCAATGGGAAGTGAGGGAGTTAGGTTCCAGGCCCCTCTCAAAATTGTCATAAGTAACACCTAATACATTATTTTTAAAGCTTTGAAATGAAGACTTTAAATGCTAAACAGCATTGTAAACCTAATAAAATAATCACACAACACATAATATATAATTAAACTAAGTTAAATGAACAAAAACATTTGCTAAACAGCATTATAAACCTAATAAAATAATCAAACACAGACTTCACTTGCATTTTTCTGCAAACGGTTCTTTCTATGCATTCCAACCTGGACTGATTTATAGACAGGAAGATCTTGTTCCTTTGAAATCTGCTTGATAGCTCAGGTCTGGTTAAACTGATTAATTTCAGCTTGCTGGGCTTTTCTGCAACACAAGCGGACAGCTCCACCTACTGGCTATTTTAATAAATGCACTGCTTCTCAATGCTTTTCAATAGCAGTCACATGACTGGAAAAAAAGGTTGTTATTCTGAAACGGTGTAAATTGAACCGTTTTAAAACGAGGGCCATCTGTATATATAAACTGATTTATTTCATGCACTCACTTGAAAGCATTAGTTTTGTTCCAGAAAAATACCAACTCTGCAACCGATTTTATTTATCATGTCACTTTTCAATCAAAAAGTACCGTTAAATAGAGACAAATAAACATAGCACAACATATCATATATAAGGATTTTGCAGTCGTATGAGAAATAGCATCGACAACCTAACATCTCTGACTGTCTTATAAAGATCAAACTAGTGCTAAATCAATGTGTCTAAGCCAACAAAGATTCTTGAAGTATTTGGGGAATTGGGTAAATGGGGATAGCCTTGTCTTTAAGCGTAAGAAGTAATTATGGACTAAAGGGGAAAAGAGGAAGAAGAAAAAAAAAAAACCCACACACAGGTAATCAGGACCAGCTCTAGATTTATAGATCCGCAGGAGACCCACTAGCAACCCTCACCCCCCCCCCCCCGACATTGTCTCCATGTTTCCCAACACATACAATGCATTGTGATATTGTTATTGGCAGCAAACACTGCACTTTCCATAGTTTCAAGGTGCGCCATAGTGGACTTGACCTGACTCCCACCTTGGGCCCTTAGATTGGAGCCAAGCCCTGGCTATGTTTAATTTAACAGCCATTAAAATGTATATACATAGAAACTTTAGATTTTTTACTAGAAATCAAGTGAAACATTGCTGCAGCTGGGCGGTTCACCTCTAGCGTAAAGGAGGCTACCTCCACCACCGGGAATTGAGGAGAACGAATGGGCACTGGCTCACCTACTCGCCAGTGGGTCTCCTGCAAAAAGTCAATCTTTGCCTTCAAATATTTTAATGAACGAAGCAATAAACTACGTTTAGTAGGGGAGTTAATCCCCCTGACATTATGTGATATACAGGCAATAGACATAATGAGAAAAAAAGAGGGGTGAGTGGAAATCAATAAAGGTATATACTATACTCCAAAAAGTGACAAAGGCTATCAAGAAAAAAATGCGTCTAAAGTCACTGGTACACAATTTACAAGAGATCTATTACAAATTAGGGTGGAAAATAATCTAATGAAGATGGATTCTGAGCTTTAATGATTAAATAAGGAGTGAATTAGGGATTGGATAGGTGAATGGGTAAATGAATGGATGAATAAAAGGGTTAATGAATAAATGGATGAAGTCTAATGAAAATGATTTCTGAGTGTTAATGGTTAAATAAGTAAGGAGTTAGTGATTGGGTAAATAAATGGGTCAATGAAGAAATAAATGGATGAATGAAGGAATGAATGAGGGGGGAAACCTATTGGGTTCCTGTATGTCAAAATTTTAAGAATAGCAAATAAAAACAACAACAGTAAAGGAACCCAGTAATATTACAAACACAGTTCTTTCTTTACTTTCTTCCCTTTCTCTGCTTCCCTTCCTCTGAACCAGTATGCTAAATGACTAGGTATTAGGTATTAATAGTTGAGAAGTGAGAAGGGGGGGGGGGGGTGCGAGGGAAATGATGCCCAAACAACCACATAAGCTTCATATTCCTAGCTACAACAATGGTTATGAATAATGGAATAATAGTAAACCCTAATCTAAGTCCTGTAAAGAAATACATATTGATTCTCAGGAGGGTACAATTAAAAATATCTTTCTATGCAGAAGGTACATATACATAAATTAACAGAAATATGAGAAATATCGTACCATAACTAGCATTGTCTTCCCAAGTAGGATAGCAATATTGCTAAACGATGATAAAGATCCAAGCAAATAGACAAGTTGGTTTAAATATTAACTTAGATAAACATGTAAAGTAACCAAAAATAATATCAAACAGAAATCTAAGGTTCGATGCAGACATTACAGGTATATTGAAAAAGAACAAATACAGAGAAATAAAATTCACTTGTTAACCTTATGTATAAATGGTCTAAAAAATGTTTTAAAAAAAACCTCCCCCCCCACACACACACACACACACCCCACCCTCCCCTCTGAGACCACTATACACAATTCTACAACATGTTTATTACCTGTATTTATACATTTACCTGGTTATAATAAATCAGAACAAGCCTTAGTCAGCTTACTAGGATGCTAAATTACATCCCATCATCTCTATGAGAAACATATAATAAATGAGTAAATAACACAAACATTTCAACCTAGAAACTTAAACCTTATCAGTGTGAAGACAGTCTCGTATACTTTCTCTGTTTACATTACCGTCCATGTTCATCCAATGAGAGTCTCTCAGGTGTCACCCTCCAGAAGGGAGGGATCAAAGTCACGCTTCTTACGTTGAGGCATAGGGCTCCAGTTTGGATCAGAAGGCCTCAAAGCAGTCTGAGTGGTCTGAGAAGGTAACGAAATTGGAGACCCAGCCAGAGGGGGGAGCTGTTTCCTCTGATTTCCTTTATGAGGAGCACCAGCCTCAGCTTCTGTAGAAACAGATCTTAGGTCCCAAGACTTAAGAAGAGCAAGGCCTTGTGATACAGATGTAATAATGAAGGTTCAATCATCTTTAGAAACAAACAATTTCGTAGGGAACCCCATCTATATCTGATGTTATTCTGACGCAGACTCTTTGTTATATCACTGAAAGTCTTCCTCTGTTGGAGGGTTCTGGGAGAAAGATTAGCAAACACCTTAATGTTGATGAACTTTTCAGGCATTTCAATATTACGTAACGTAGCTTTTTGTATGCGTTCTTTATAAGTGCAGACGTGCAAACGCACAATGACATCTCTCGGTTGCTCATTAGGTAGACCCCGAGGCCTCAAGGATCTATGAGCTCTATCAACCATGTTTTCCGTAGGAGATTGAGGTTTGGCTAAACGGCAATAATTCTGAGTTGGTGATCTCCTCAGGTATACCCCTAATTCAAAGATTGTTCCTGCGGGACCTATTCTCTAGGTCTGCCATTTTATCTTCTATTTCAGCTATGTTACCCGCTAAAATCTGCGTATAGTTGAGAAGATTTGATTAGTCCACCACAAGATTTTCTTGTTTTCGCTCAACCGTGTCAAGCCTCTCAGTGGTGGAGTGTAAATCTTTTTTTAAATCAGCAATAGTGGAGGTTAACTTCTCTGAAAATGAAGCATGATGATCATCCAGCAATGTTTTCAAAGATTGAAAGATAAATGATGGAGATGCCTGAGAATGATCTCCAGTTTGTATATTTTGCAAGGCTGCCTTAGATAAGAGTGATGATTCATGGCTAGAAGGAGGAGAAGAATTGGACTCCGTTATTAATGCTGAATTAGCTTGAATAGGTTCACTTGATGAACCAAAGTGGTCTGCTACTGTCCGTTTAACACCAGAATTAGGTTTATTTATTTTTTCCTTTGTGAATGAGACATCTTAAGATCACAAGTAGAGCAAATGTCATAGTAAAACTTGCAGGTCAAAATATTCTCCTATATTTGTTGAAATAAGAAGAGATGAGATCCCACAGTGGGAATGGGAAGTCTTTTATTGAAGCACACTTAGAATTGCAGTAGTGTGGGTTCCCCCTCCATCCCCCCTAGCATATAGGGTTACTCAGCCAGACATACTTAGTTTACTGTGTGTTTTAATAATATTATGTGGGCCAGCCAGGAACCTGGATGCAGGGGTATATTATAGATGGCAGTAGGTTAGGTCTGCCTTGAATAATTGAGTCTCTTCTTCAAATTTGGTATAACATATGATGTGACTCCTCACACACTTCTTGACTGTAGTGACACTTAACTGTCTATTGTAAAGCTGATCAACAGGCAAATAGAAGGTTTGTAAGTCTCTTTTTGTGTCTTTGTGTTTTGTACACTCTCTCCCTTGGGGAAGTGTCACTATCAGACGATTGAGGGATAAAGTATAGGTATATGACCCACAGGCAAAATGGTCCTGCAGGAAAGGGAAGGGAGAGAATGTATAGCAAAAAGTACAAAAGCTGTAGTAGATGAAGAAATTACTCAGTTGCAAACCCTTGTAGATTTGATGCTGTTAAATGGCGTAACTGCAGATATAGCGCGTCTTTAACAGAGTGTCGGTTCTAGTGCAGGGCTCGTTATTGGCAGCGTGGCTCTACTAACTCAGATGTAAATTTGGAAAAGTAGCCCCCACCTCTCGCTAGACCCTCTTGATTTAATAAGGTAACTGAGGTTTTCTCTCCCAGACTCATCAAAGTATGTTCAGTGTTGAGGGAGTTAGATATTCTGTGCGATAGTGCGCAATGTAGGTGCGGGGCAATGTGACTCGATCAGTAAGATTCCAATCCTGTATTTCCCCAAATGGGACACAGTTCTCAGGGTCAACCCCGGATTTACTCACCAATCGTTGTCTACTTCTGTGATGCCCAGAACAGTCCGAGCCTCTTGTCGCTACAAAAGAGTACCCACAGGCGTTAAGCAGGGTGAGCAAGATGGCGGCTTTTTGCGCCTTCAGCACAAGTAAACAAATTAGCCGGCATCTTATTGCCCTCCGCACTATCTATAAGGCCAAGGGAACCTTCAGTAGGGCACTAGGATAGCTTATAACCACTGACCATCGAGACCAGTGCTTATCTGAAGTGTCTCCGTGGTTTCTGATACCTCTGTGATTCCTTATCCGCTATCAGTCCACCTTCCGTTACAATAAACAGCTACTACAGGTAGCCTGACAGCCAAGTTCTTAGAACAATGCAGTTAGAGCTTCATAAAGATAATATAAAAAAAGGGTTATTAAACAGAACTCTTGAGTCGAGTTATATTGTTAAATAGTATAACATGCGGAGGAGCTCAGATCCCCTGCATCCAGTCAGTTCCGTGGCTGGCTCTGCCCCCCTTTAAATAATTTTTTTTTTTTAAATAGTTTTTTTTATTGAGGTTGAAACAAAAACATTTCCAGCAATTAAGGTCAAAGTATAAAAGGGAGTCACATCTTTTAGATTTTACAGAATTTCTTAACAATGTCAGAAATATATATAATGACAGAATAAAAACTGGCCTGTAAAACAATACCAGAAACGTAAGTGATAATACTCCATGACAGTTCATGAACTTTATCCTTAAAACCTATTTTTTAGCTTCTGTAGATTTCATACCTCCTCTACTGTGCTAAAGCCACTTTTGGGCTTTTATTTCTAATAGGGGATGACACTTGCTGGAGGTGTTTGAGGGTGTTAGGCCTCTTATGGGCCTAGAAGTAGGATTTATCTTTCTGAACATTAACACAATCTAGTTCTAGAGTAAAATAAACTACAACTGTAGGAAAGTTAAATAATGGTACATTTATGTCAGCTTAGTGGCAAAGTCCATTGTCTTAAGGTTCAGGTTGAATATGGACACCTGCACAGTACACACTGAGAGAACTGCATTATCTACCATGCATATAAATTAACATTTGTATTGGCTTTTGCTAGTGGTAAATAAGATCTAGATGTATTCTCAAGGGGAGCTACTGTTACACAACAAATGAGAAGAGATGGGTTTTCGAGTTCTTTTGTACAGAGTAAGGAATGGCAGCTTAGCTACATGATACATTACATATGTCCCTTTCTAACAAGTTAGGTTCTATAGACAAATTGTGCACATAGGTATAGAAAGACAAAGGAGGGATAATATAACCCGGTAACATGGTGCATAGATTTTTTTTTTGCCAATAACATACTTTAAAGAATCAAACACCCCTTTGAGGGCGGTGGCAATGTGAGTGTTAGCAGCCAGTTATTCGTCTTTGGTCTGGTAGAGACGTTAACTGCGGTCCCATTAGTTGCTGGTATCATAGCCTTTGACCCCACTGTAAGAGCAGAATGGCCCTTGGTTGTAGAGCCGCTGTGAATCTTCCCTCAGCGCTATATTATCCCTTTATCCCTGGTATTAGGAATTGTATCAATGAGTGTACAGGAATGTCCAGTAGTGGGTAATATGCACTGGAAGCTCCGTCTCTCTTCATCAAAGCAAACAGGCACCGATTGGAGACATTTTTCAGAGGAGCAAGCACTGATAAGTTTAGGCGCCATTTGTAACTTCTTCTCGAATTTAACTTGGTAGCCTTCGAGCAAACGGCTCAATTCAGTCAAGATATATGTAACAGTCTCCATTTTCAATCACTATGACTAGCTTTGTGCAGGTATCTGAGATTGTTATTGATCAGCACACATATGGCACTACACAGCAGTGAAGTCCGATAGGGCAATCACTGCGGGGGTTTGTGTTGAGGCCTAAACCTCAGGAAAAAGCTCCAGATTTTGAGAGCAGGCAGCAATTCTGAAAAGAAAGGTATCTGCTGAGAGGAAATCTTCTGTAGTTCAAAATGCTATCAGATTGAAGTCCAGATGTAGATCCCAAAATGAAATATTAGTTTGAAGTAGCAGGATGACGTGTGTGTGTGTATATATATATATATATATATATATATATATATATATATATATATATATATATATATATACATATATATATATATATATACATTTTTAAGCACTAGATGGCAGCAGTGTTTGCCTTTTAGGGTTATACACATGCTCACTTCTGAGCCTACCTATGCATGCTCTTCAGCAAAGGATAGATATAGAACAAAGTACATTGAGGGGAAAATACTCTGACTACTTAAAGACAGCCGAACAGATAGCTCAGCATGCTAATGCACTGTTGCTGAGCTCTGTAGCAACCCAAGGGTTGGATTAGCCATGCTTTACAAGTACTCAATATGTTGGGGTTGTGTCCCTTTAACCTAAGTATATAGAATGCCCATGCAATCCTTTATCTTAAGTAAAGGTAGGTCAGCATGTAGTAAACCAGTGGTTAATCATTATATAATGGTGTTGCATCAGAGGTATGGGGTTGTGAAGCAAATGGGCACTTAATATCTCATGAAGAACCAAACACTCTGTGCAAAACAGGCAAGTATATGGTGCAACTGGACATTTCAGGATATATATATATATTTGTATATGCTGTACTTTGACCATGTACACAGAAATGCAATCTGTTTCACAAAGTGTAAAAATAAATAATTGTGCTGTCAAAATGTATTAATGTCCAGTGTGATCTCTCCATTACAGCCTTTTGGTGGTGATGGCAAATACTAATACTGTAGATAAAGAATCCAAATTCATTCACAATTAGGTTTTCAGTAGATTTTAAATGACAGCTTTTGGTGGGGGTTTTATCTTTTTTTATTTATTTTTTTTGTAACTGCTGCCAATTAACAAACTCATTTCAGTGTTAATTTTTTATTCTATTGCTTACATTGTTATTTTCTATGCTGCATATACTGTGTTTATTAAATGGAAATGCTATGTACAGTATAGTTTATATGCAAACAGGAAAGCATGAATCAAGATGATTTGATTGTTTATCCGTTATTTACTGTATTCCTGCAGGAGCAAAGGCACCTAACTCATGAAAATGTCCAGCGCAAGCAGGCCCGTACTGGGGAGGAACGGGAGGAAGAGGAGGAAGAACAGATCAGTGAGAGTGAAAGTGATGATGAGGAGAATGAAATTATTTATAACCCAAAAAATCTTCCCCTTGGTTGGGATGGCAAGGTAATAAAATACCTAGAAATACATTTAATTGGTTTACTTAAAGGCTATATTTATTTAATATCTGTATCTTACTCAAATATGGAAAAAGTAGCAAGAATAAACTATAGCGCTAAAAAGAAAATGTATGGTTACCATATAAATGTATTTCTTTTTTGACATGTTGAGTCCACGGATCATCTTAATTACTAATGGGATATTCGCCTCCTGGTCAGCAGGAAGCAGCAAAGAGCACCACAGCAGAGCTGTTAAATAGCTCCTCCCTTCCCTCCCACTCCACTCATTCGACCAAACCTTAGGAACTTGTGATGATCCCTGTGAATAGGAACATGTAGGTATGCGTCCTTTAAATCCACTGTTGTCATAAATTGACCCTCCTGGATCAAGGGAAGAATGGAACGAATAGTTTCCATCTTGAAGGACGGAACACTGAGAAATTTGTTTAGACTCTTGAGGTCTAAAATTGGTCTGAAGGTTCCCTCCTTTTTGGGAACCACGAACAGATTGGAATAAAAACCCTGACCCTGTTCCAGTACTGGAACAGGAACAATCACTCCCAGGGCGGAAAGGTCTCTTACGCAGTGTAAGAACGCCTCTCTCTTTGTCTGGTTTGCAGATAATCTTGAAAGTAGAAACCTGCCTCTGGGAGGAAAACTTTTGAACTCTAGTTTGTATCCCTGGGACACAATCTCTATTGCCCAGGGATCTTGAACATCCTGAACCCAAACCTGAGCGAAGAAATAAAGTCTACCCCCTACAAGATAGAGAAACCTGAAATCTTAGCTCCCAGTCTAATAATTTGAAGGGAAGCATCCGTAATAAAGGCATTAGCTAGCTTCAGAGCCTTTATCCTGTCCTGGATCTCCTCCAAGGAAGTCTCAGTCCTGAGAGTCTCAGACAGTGCATCAAACCAATATGCCGCCGCACTAGTGACGGTAGCAATGCACGCAGCTGGCTGCCATTGCAGACCCTGGTGAACATAAATCTTTTTAAGTAGATCCTCTAACTTCTTGTCCATAGGATCTTTCAAAGCACAACTATCCTCTATGGGAATAGTAGTTCTCTTGGCTAAGGTGGAAACGACCCCTTCCACCTTAGGAACTGTTTGCCAAGCCTCCTTGACAGAGTAGCTAAGAGAAGCTATGTCTTTTAAAGTAACTCCAGCGGGAGCTAGAGCAGAAGTGCAGGGCACTGCCTGTGTGGGCGGTAAAATTTGGGATGCTTGGGAAGAAAGCTGCGGCATACCTTGACCCTCGTCATTAGACTCTTGGACAGCGTCCGCTTTTGAAAAGTTTTCAGCCATCTCTGCAACGGAAGACGTGTCTCTGAGTACTACGCAGTTACAGAAAAGCGTGCAAACCGCATAGGCCTGCCCATCATGGGCATTACTGTACATTCATCTCCCGATCGGCTTATTTGCTTGTTTAAGTCGTTGAGAGAAATAACCACCAGAGTGAATAAAAATAAAGCCCCAGTGCCTGCAGTTATGGCTGTCAAATTACTCTCCAGACTAGGAGAGCTTGTTGTCCCAAACATAAAGTGCCCCTTGTTGAATGAGCCTTATATGTTATCTACTGTGTAAATACAAGTGCCCACTTTTCCTCTGAGTTTTTGTTCTTTGGCCCCAGAATAAAAAAGCAGCACTTACCTTACATCCGCCTGACAGCAAAGGCAGCTCACAGGCTTGAGAGGTCCTATCCCTCACATCGACCTGTGGAGAAATAAGTCTGAGTAAATCCACCTCAGGCTATAGAAAATAGGGCAGCATCATAATATGAGAGGCGCAGTGAGAATTATATCCCACAAGGTCCCATTGCTCTAAAGCCACCAAAACTCTACTGAAGAGACTGATATGGACTACGGCTACACCCTAGAACAAAGCAGCACAATCTTGTACTGCTTTAAAAATAATAAACTCTTGATTGAAGAGTCTATTCTAACACCTCACTTTACCACTTTCTATCACTAATGTAGGCAAAGAGAATGACTGGGGATGGAGAGAAGGGAGGAGCTATTTAACAGCTCTGCTGGGGTGCTCTTTGCCGCCTCCTGCTGACCAGGAGGTGAATATCCCATTAGTAATTAAGATGATCCGTGGACTCATCGTGTCATAAAAAAAATAAAAAATATCTGACATATTGTATTGAATGATAATGATTTATGTAAGATAGTGTTCCTATTCTGCTAACATACATATATATATTAATGTACAGTATATGAGCCAGTTATTAGTCCTAAAAGAGTTTCCAAAAAATTCCAAGTGTGCGGACAGAACCTGTTCCCTAGTTGTTATGGTTTCTGTAGTGACCTCAGTCCTATGAGTTGGACAAATAGAGAAAATTACCCTGGGAAACCTACTACAAAAGGCATAAACTAATAAAGACCAGTGGGTGATGTAGCCCTGTTATAGTAGCACTTTACTATTTTCACATTGCAATTGTCTCCTCATCAGCTAGTATCCACTAGTTTGTGAAATAATAATATTATTATTCTAATTATAATGTTGACTGAAAACTATAAAATTAACTTTTTTAGCCTATTCCATACTGGTTGTACAAGTTACATGGATTAAACATCAACTACAACTGTGAGATTTGTGGAAACTACACCTACCGAGGACCTAAGGCATTCCAGAGGCATTTTGCGGTAAGATTTGCTTTGTAATCTTTCTTGATATAAAAAATCTGTGTTGCTTTATCGGGTACAGTTTGTATGTAGATACAAAACTTTTGTTTAGATAATTCACTTTGACTGAAATGATTTCCAGATTGTCTTCTCATACAATAGCATACACATATTAGTAAATAGTAAGTATTATTAGAGACTGTGGGGGTCCACTGAAACATTTTAGTCTCTAACAAATAAATGGAGGTAATCATCCATTGAACCGAATTTACTGCTGTTTGATCATTTGTACAGAATAATTAGAGAGGATGAGAGCCCCATAGTATTGTAGTGTGATGTAACTGACCTGTTTTCTCATTTAGCAGCAAAGTAGGAGGGGGGAGTCTGAACAATTCTGGCTATTCAAGTTGAAGTGACAGTTGAAATAAAACCTATATCAAATATCTGTTCTCCATGTTTACAAGCAACATTAAGAAAAGCAAGCTATGGTTCCTTTTTGCTACCAGTTTTGGATCTTGAATGGGGAATATTTATTTCCTTAAACATAAAACCATCTTTTGTTGCTCTCACAGTTCAAGACTGGCCTCTTGCATGTTTCATTGTAATGCACTCAATTCTTGGCATAAATGTGTGGGGTTTTTTTATAGGTAATTAATCTTATCTTTTACTCAAATCTAATCCATTAATCGGTATGTCAAGTAATAACAGCATACTCGCAGGAAACATGAATGCGACACCATGCAGTGAAACTTTGTGCTATGGTTTGCTTATCTGTTGCGCTGATGGTTCAAATCGATCTAAAGTTATGTCGGCTTGTGCTATGCTCTCAAAATTGTTCATAGGCACTCAAGCACACTGTCACAAATTAGCATCTCTCACCAAAATTTACTAAAACTGAAATCTGTAGTTGGGCGAGCTTGAACCTTGAACTCATGTGGTGAGATGCAGCCATAGCATAAGTGCCAAACCACAGCCATCAAAGATATCAAGATATCTCCACTATTAATGCATTTCAGCCTGCACTACAGTAGTTGTTTAATTGTAATGAGCTTGCACCAGAGCACTACCATACTAACACTTATCTTCATCTTAGTGAGATACTATAATAAAAACGATAAACAACCTATGAAACACCACAGCACCAACATACTGACAATGTAAGCACAAGCTCAAACAGGCACTGTATTAAGTGCTACTTTAATGCTAGCACCTCTTAGTCTACAAAAACTGCACAATACCACTCTACCTACATCTAACTACTACCAATATTTACTATAAGCGACTTTAACAGCACAGCATTAAGATTATTTTTTTTATTGAAGTCTTTAGTGCAATTGACCTGTCATTAATTAGACCTATTCTATAGCTAGAATACTGATATTTTATTTTTAAATCTGGAATAGCTTCCTGTGCTGCAATGCTATATTACAGTGTAAAGTAATATATTTTAAAGTGAAATAATATTCAGTAAAGATTTTTTTTTTATTTTAGGGTTTTTATAAGATCCTATTGGATTTAAAGGGACATTGTACACTAGATTTTTCTTTGTATAAATGTTTTGTAGATGGTCCATTTATATAGCCCATCTGGGAGTGTTTTTGTTAAAATGTATAGTTTTGCTCATTTTTAAATACATTGTGCTGATTTTCAGACTTCTCACCAAGTCCTAGAATTTTAGATGTATATTGATGTCTACAGACTCCTGGTTGTGTAATGGGTCTTTTCATATGCAGGGGAGTGTCTGCTTTTCCTGCTTTCTCAGCCCCTTTCAGAGGGTGTCCCAACCTATCCTCATCAACAATGCTAAACTGGGAGCTTCTTAATAAGTTTTAAACGGTTTTATACTGGATTTTTAGATCAGTGTCTGTGCATATTTTTCTTTATAGTAGTGTATATTACATGCAGTTACATGAAAATTGGTGTATACTGTCCCTTTAAAGCTTACTTACCCTACATGTGAATTTACTTTTGCTGTTTAATGGTTAACGAGACATGAACCATAATTTTTCTTTCATTAAGATAGAGAATACAATTTTAAAACGTTTTCCAATTTACTTCTATTAAATTTACTTTGTTCTCATGATGTTCTTTGTGAATGAGATATTGGTAGCGTTCACATGTCTGGAGCACTATGTGATAGGAAATAGTGCTGATATCTAGTGCTCTTGCTAACGTATAACATTCTTGCAAAGCTGCTGCCATATAGTGCTGTAGACACGTGCACACTCCTAAACTTACCTTCCTGCTTTTCAACAAATGATAACAAGATCATGAAGAAATTTAATTATAAAAGTACATTGGAAAGTTGTTTAACCCCTTAACGACCGAGGACGTGCAGGGTACGTCCTCAAAAAAAAGGCAGTTAACGCCTGAGGACGTACCCTGCACGTCCTCGGTGTGGAAAGCAGCTGGAAGCGATCCTGATCGCTTCCAGCTGCTTTCCGGTTATTGCAGTGATGCCTCGATATGGAGGCATCCTGCAATAACCTTAAATGGCCATCCGATGCAGAGAGCGCCACTCTGTGGCCCTCTCTGCACCGGACATCGATGGCCGGTATCGTTGGTGGGTGGGAGCGAACTTGGGAGGCGGGTGGGCGGCCATCGATGCGCGGTGTAATGTGCAGGGGGCGGGATCGGGGACGGGGGCGCGCATGTGAGCGCGCGCGTGCACGGGGGGCGGCGGGCGGGCGCGTGCACGGGGCGGGAGCGGGAGGGAACCGCTACACTACAGAAAAAAAATCTGAGAATAGCTCTAAATAATAAGAAAACAAAAATGTTCAATACAGTTTCTAAGTGATCTGCAACTTGTGGGAGGTTGGTGGGGGGGGGGGGGAAGCTACACTACAGAAAAGGGTTTTTTTTTAGAAAAAAAGATTCCTGGGTAGCTGCCAGTACCCAAGATGGCGCCCGCTAAGGCAGAGGGGGAGGGTTAGAGAGCTGTTTGGTGTGGGATCAGTGAGGTTGGGGGCTAAGGGGGATACTACAAAGCAGCATATGTAAATATGCTAAAAAAAACACCAAATATACCTTTTATTTTAGTACTGGCAGAGTTTCTGCCAGTACTTAAGATGGCGGGGACAATTGTGGGGTGGGGGAGGGAAGAGAGCTGTTTGGGAGGGATCAGGGGTTCTGATGTTTCAGGTGGGAGGCTGAGCTCTACACTAAAGCTAAAATTAACCCTGCAAGCTCCCTACAAGCTACATAATTAACCCCTTCACTGCTAGCCATAATACACGTGTGATGTGCATCAGCATTTAGTGGCCTTCTAATTAACAAAAAGCAACGCCAAAGCCATATATGTCTGCTATTTCTGAACAAAGGGGATCCCAGAGAAGCATTTACAACCATTTGTGCCATAATTGCACAAGCTGTTTGTAAATGATTTCAGTGAGAAACCTAAAATTGTGAAAAATTTAACGTTTTTTTTTTATTTAATCGCATTTACGGTGAAATGGTGGCATGAAATATTACCAAAATGGGCCTAGATCAATACTTTGGGTTGTCTACTACACTACACTAAAGCTAAAATTAACCATGCAAGCTCCCTACAAGCTACCTAATTAACCCCTTCACTGCTAGCCATAATACACGTGTGATGCGCAGCGCCATTTAGCAGCATTCTAATTACCAAAAAGCAACGCCAAAGTCATATATGTCTGCTATTTCTGAACAAAGGGGATCCCAGAGAAGAATTTACAACCATTTATGGCATAATTGCACAAGCTGTTTGTAAATAATTTCAGTGAGAAACCAAAAGTTTGTGAAAAAATTTGTGAAAAAGTGAACGATTTTTTGTATTTGATCGCATTTGACGGTGAAATGGTGGCATGAAATATACCAAAATTGGCCTAGATCAATACTTTGGGATGTCTTCTAAAAAAAATATTTACATGTTAATGGATATTAAGAGATTCCTAAAGATATTAGTGTTCTAATGTAACTAGCGCTAGTTTTGAAAAAATAATGGTTTGGAAATAGCAAAGTGCTACTTGTATTTATGGCCCTATAACTTACAAAAAAAGCAAAGAAGATGTAAACATTGGATATTTCTAAACTCAGGACAAAATTTAGAAACTTTTTAGCATGGGTGTTTTTTGGTGGTAGTAGATATGTAACAGATTTTGGGGGTCAAAGTTAGAAAAAGTGTGTTTTTTTCCATTTTTTCCTCATATTTTATAAAAATTTTTATAGTAAATTATAAGACATGATGAAAATAATGGTATCTTTAGAAAGTCCATTTAATGGCGAGAAAAACGGTATATAATATGTGTGGGTACAGTAAATGAGTAAGAGAAAAATTACAGCTAAACACAAACACTGCAGAAATGTAAAAATAGCCTTGGTCCCAAACGGACAGAAAATGGAAAAGTGCTCTGGTCATTAAGGGGCTAAAACTGTATTTTCTGTCTGAATCATTAAATAAAATGTCTAGGTTGTATGTCCCTTTAAGAGAGAGAAAACAATAAAGTTATTAAAATAGTTTAGAAACATTCTAGCAAACCAAGTAGATTTTATTTTCTCTGCTTTTGGCATGAGAGGTTATGGGGACCCTAAACTGTGTCGTCCGTACTAGCAAGAGGGTTTACAAAAATCTTTTAGGAAAGAGGGTATTTTCACTTTATTAGAAGCATCATCTCTCATAATGAAAGAAGTGAATCACCGTTGGTCAACTGTTTACTTTTTATACAGTGGTTATGGCTGCATTAGAGCCCCAGACTCCCACTCTTCACCCACTGAAAAGAGGGAGACCTATCCATTCAGATTTGTAATATACATACATTTGTCAAGTGAATGAAGAATCCGGAAATGCTCCTCTGTCGTCCACAAACTCACATACACTACCATTCATTTGAAATAGGCTGCAACTTCATGCCAGTTAAAGGGACACTCAATCAAAATTAAACTTTCATTATTCAGATAGAGCATGCTATTTTAAACAACTTCCCAATTTACTTCCATTAACAAAATGTGAACAGTCTTTTTATATTTACACTTTTTGAGTCACCAGCTCCTGCTGAGCATGTGCAAGAATAAGTGTGTATGCATTTGTGATTGGCTGATGGCTGTCACATGGTACGTGTATGCATTTGTGATTGGCTGATGGCTGTCACATGGTACAGGGGTAGTGGAAAAAGACATAACTTTTAAAATTGTCAGAATAAAAAATCTACTCGTGAAGTTCAGACTAAGTGCTATTGCATTGTCTGATTATGCAAATCTATTGTGTTGACTGGTCCTTTAAGGGTTCTCATTCATAGTGGTCATATAAATGACATTTCCTTATTATATACGATTATGCACCTTTTCTATATTTAATGGGCCATTATAGTTAAAAAAAAAAAAAAAATTTAAAAGAAAATGTACCTGTGGAACTAGCGCTGCTGATTGGATCAGTAGCGTTTTCTGCTAAGGCCCAGAAGTGCTCTGTGAGGCCTGAGCGTCGTTTTAAACATAACGTAGCAATTTTTATTACTCATTAAGACATTTATAAATGTAATTGTAAGTCAAATGGAATAACAGTATTTTAATATTTTCCCTGAGTATAAACAGTAATCCCTGTACCTGTTCCCTCCAGGAATGGCGCCACGCTCATGGAATGAGATGTCTTGGAATTCCCAACACTGCTCACTTTGCAAATGTTACACAGATAGAGGATGCCGTTTCTTGTAAGTATAGCTAGCCTTTGCCAACCTCTAAAAGAAAATATTGTCTGGTATAATTACAATCAACTACATTATCTGTAATAACTTGTTTATGTAAACTTTTATACAATGCTTAGCTTCTTGAAAGGTTTTTCTAAAATAGGTGGTTGTTTAAAAAGATAGATAAGTAGACTAACTCTTTTAATATGTAGCCTTTTTTTAATCTCTAGATTTGTACCACATTCTGTGTAGGGATTTTACATGAATGTTGATTTGTAGTTACACCCATTACACATAAATTAGGGTTGTGCACTGATTATAAATACCAGTTGATGTTTATAAGTTCAGAGGTTGGCACCAGAGACATGCACCTTTTTCTGTTCTCTGTATTTAAAAATTAGTCATAGCGTTATGGTGTACATACTACAGTAATCCTGAGATTGCCAGTGTATAAGAAAGTGCCAATAAAATGCTTTAAACATTTTTCTTTCTTATGTCATGGAGAGTCAACGATTTCATTACAATTACCAGTGGGGTATTTAACTCCTTGCCAGCAGGAAGAGAAAAAGAGCACCCCAGCAGAGCTGTTAATTGTCACTTCCCTTACCCATAATCACCAGTAATTCTTTGCCTCTATCATCGGGAAACAATGTCATCTCTTCCCCCTTGGAGGTTTCCTCTGAGGAAGGACCTTCTACTGTAGGGTCCCTTCCTCCACCCAATCCTAGATTCTCTGAAGCTAACTGCTTGGAGATTGAAAGCCTAATTTTGGCTAGGCGTGGCTTCTCTGAGAAGGTCATTGATACCATGCTTTAGGCGCGTAAGCCTGTTACTCTTAAGATTTACCATAAGGTATGGCGCAATTACCTTTAATTGGTGTGAATCGAAGGGTTTCTCTTGGAGCAGGGTAAGGGTACCCCGAATCTTGTCTTTTCTTCAGGAGGGCCTGGAGAAGGGGTTGTCAGTCAGCACTCTGAAGGGTCAGATATCTGCTCTCTCTATCCTTTTGCCCAAACGTCTGGCAGATCTGCCAGATGGTTGTCTTTTGTTCAGGCCTTGGTCAGAATCTGTTGCTCCACCTTGGAGCCTTAAAGGGACAGTGCACTGTAAAATTGTTTTTCCATTAATGTATTTTAAATGACTTGTTATACCAACTGCAGAGTATAAAATATTTAAGAAATTCCATTTTCATGCTTATTTGTGTATATGAAGTAGCTGATTTTGTCCTTTGAAACCACAGCCTATTACAATGGGTTGAACTTAAAGGTGATATCAGATCTCATTATGTTCTAAGTTTGTGTAAGCAGACTTTACTTTCTTATCTTTTATTTGGCTGGAACACCAAAGCTCAATACATAGAGAGAACAATGGAAAATTATCATTTTATTACTTAACTATCCTGCATCCCACTGAGAGTGTAATCTCTTCTGCTGGCTGTGTATACTTAGGCTATTCAATAGCCTATACTCCAGTATTAATTTGTTTAGTATAGGTGGCGATACTACAGGCTAAATCCGCTATTTCAAATGCTGAAATAGGAGTAAAGGATCTACTTGTAACCAATTTAATACACTCTAGCAGGTTAAAAGGATCATTGGGAATAATTTAAAGGGGAGAACATTTTTTGGTGAACTGTCCCTTTAATCTTGTTCTAAAAGTTTTGCAGCAGGCTCTGTTTGAGCCAATGCATTCAGTTGATATTAAGTTGTTATCTTGGAAGGTTCTGTTTCTCCTTGCTATTTCTTCTGCTCGCAGAGTTTCTGAGCTTTCGGCTCTGCAGTGTGATTCCTCTTACCTTATTTTTCATGCGGATAAGGCGGTCCTTCGTATTAAGCTGGGATTTCTTCCTACGGTAGTATCGGGTCGCAATATCAATCAGGAAATTGTTGTTCTTTCTTTTTGTCCTAATCTTTCTTCTCAGAAGGAACCGCCTGTTACATAACCTGGATGTGGCGCATGCTCTAAAATTTTACCTTCAAGCAACTAAAGATTTTCTTCAATCATCTGCCCTGTTCATTGTTTTCTCTGGTAAGTTTAAGGGTCAGGAGGCCACTTCTACTACTCTTTCTCACTGGTTGAGAAGTATAATTCGGTTAGCTTATGAGACAGCTGGACAACAGCCTCCTGAGAGAATTACGGCTCATTCCACTAGGACTGTCTCCTCTTCCTGGGCTTTCAAAAATGAAGCTTCTGTGCAACAAATTTGCAATGGGGCCACATGGTCCTCTCTGCATACTTTTTCCAAATTCTACAAATTTTGATACTTTTGCCTCTGCTGAGGCTTTCTTTGGGAGAAAAGTTCTTCAAGCGGTGGTGCCTTCTGTTTAGGTCCGCCTGTCTTGTTCTCCCTCCCTTTCATTCTAGTGTCCTCTAGCTTGAGTATTGGCTCCCACTAGTAATTGGAATGAAATTGTGGACTCTCCATGCCATAGGAAAAAAAACAATTTCTGCTTACCTGATGATAAATTTCTTTCCGGGCATGGAGAGTCCACGATCCGCCCTTATTTAATTTTAAAGAGACAGTCTACACAAGAATATTTGTTTTAAACAATAGATAATCCCTTTATTACCAATTCCCTAGTTTTGCATTACCAACACAGTTATATTAACACACTTTACCTCTGTGATTATCTTATATCTAAGCCTCTGCAATCTGCCCCTTATTTCAGTTCTTTTGACAGGCTTGCATTTTAGCCAATCAGTGCAGGCTCCTAGGGACTTAACGTGCGTGAGCACAGTGTTATCTATATGAAACACATGAACTAACACCCTCTAGTGGTGAAAAACTGACAAAATGCCCTAAGCTAAGAGGCGGCCTTCAAGGGCTTAGAAATTAGCATATGAACCTCCTAGATTTAGCTTTTAATCAAGATTACAAAGCAAAATTAGCGATCTAAGTAATTTGGAAGATTGATTTAAATGACATGCCCTATCTGAAAAATGAAAGTTTGTTTTGGACTAGACTGTCCCTTTAAGACGGCAATTTTTTTGTGCAAACCTCAGGCACCTCTATACCCTTATGTTATCTTCTGTCCATTTTCCTTCGGCTAAATGACTGGGGATTATGGGTAAGGGAAGTGACACTTAACAGCTCTGCTGGGGTGCTCTTTGCCGCCTCCTGCTGACTAGGAGTTGAATATCCCACTAGTAATTGGAATGAAATTGTGGACTCTCCATGCCCGGAAAGAAATTTATCAGGTAAGCATACATTTTGTTTTTCTATGAAGTGGGTTGTTGCCAGTGTTGTTGTTGTTGTTATTGTTATTATGATGATGATTGATATTATATTGACAAAGTATCCTTAATATTCCAAGGTGGCACTGAGATATATAATACATGTTTCATTTTGGCATTTTTTTATTTATTTTTTTATAATTATCCTGCACCATCATTTTGAACCTGACTGTGTTAAAAGCCATGTTGTAATAGCATATTCACTAACCATACAATTCAATTTTTTTACATCTTTTTAACCTGAAATTATTTTTATTTTCAGTGTGGTTAAAACTCAAACTACAGAAGTCTTCAGAGAGGTGGCAACCAGATACAGAGGTAAGGCTTCAAATCATTATTAGCTAATTAAAGCCGTTTACAGGAAGAATTACTATGGGGATTTTTCTAACAGTAAGCAATTCCTCCTGAGCATACTGCCTGGTGATCACTCTTTTACCTTGCTAGACAAACGTGCAAGCTGTTTTTTAACACTAACATGGCAACACAACATTGATCACTAAGCTATACAAAACATTGCTTGAGAGTTTCACTCTGGGGGCAGAAGTGTTATAAAGCACTGAGTAAGATACTGTTGTTAAGTGAGAAATGTCAGGTGAATTCAACGATGACACGAACCATATCCATCAAATATAACTTTGGATGTGGGTTGTTTTTATAAAAAGTTTAAGGGGGGAAAAAAAAGGATATTTAAAGTGAAAAGAAAATGCTTGCATATGTTTTTTTTCTTTTTATATAATTCTGTTTATCCTCTGAAAAGCAATTAAACAATGCACTGCTAGTCTATTGAGCTAATTAAGTGGCATGCTTAGGTATCCACCAATCACCAGTTGGCTCCTGCATCTGCCTGGGTAATCCCTTTTTTTTCCTTTTTTTTTTTTTTTTAAAGGATTTCAAGAGAATGAAGTCAATTTTAAAATAAAATGGCGTCTTAAAATTGCATCCTTTATCATGTCCCTTTAAAATTTTAATGCAGCTGTGTATATGTATTTTACCTTGCGTAGATCTAGGATAGTATATCTTGCGGTACATGATCTTTTGTTTTATTTGTCTGCAGGAGGAATATGAAGATTCCAGTGGCAATGTTGTGAATAAAAAGACATATGAAGATCTGAAACGCCAAGGACTTCTGTAATTTTAGAGACATTGGTTAAAGTTTTGTATTGAGGCTCCTTCTGCACAGTATATTTCATGGGTTTTTTTTTTGTTTTTTTTTATCATCCTGTTTAATAATGTTTGCAGAACCATGTTGACAAACGTAGTTTCTGCTTTATCTTGTATGATTCAATTGTAGTTTTTTAATTAAAAAATTATCAAAAATCAATCTTTTGTTTGATGTGTTTACATGTATTGTAGAATTTATTAGTTCCAGTAAATGGTTTTTAAGTGCTTCTATCGTTATGAAATTAAGAAATCAACGTACAGAAAATAAATCTCAATGTTAAAAGGAAGCACAGTCTTCAAAAATAGCCGTGATGGACATGAAGACATGATTAATTTTTTTTTATTTTCTTTGATCTATTTCTTGTTAAAATAGTTTTGCTGCGTCCATTTGAGGACATTTTGTGTATGTATATACAGTATGTGTATATACAGTATGTGTATATATGCAGTATGTGTGTGTGTGTGTATATATATATATATATATATATATATATATGTGTGTGTATGTATGTGTATATATATATATATATATATATATATTATATATATATATATATATATATATATATAATCATCCAAGCAAATGCACTCTCAGGTCTTTTCAAACAGGTTCTTTTAATGGAACGTTTTCGGGGTTCACAACCCCTTCATCAGCATAAACAAACAGTCAAATATCACACAATTTATAGTATGTCAAAATAGTGTCTCACCAAACAAATTTGCTTTCAAAAGTGCGCCAAAATACCGAGTGTGGAACGCATCTTGCGTTCCACTGTGATCATGTCAACCGGAAGTGATGTCACTTCCAGTTTCGCGACATGATAGAAACATATAAACATTACTTTGTGTTGCAATTAATAACACATTATGGTGTACTCAAAATTATCTAATAGACAATTTAAGAATAATGCCAACAAACAGAAATAATTGCCAGTGATCTGTACATACAATATTCTAGTGTATATCAATCGTCATCTTAACAGTAACTATTCATGGTATATAATAAAATCTACAGGAAAAAAAAATACTTTATTGGAAAGCACTTTAAAATCTTATATAACAAAAGATTGGTGTTGGCAACAGTTTAAATCGCCACACTGTAACGTTAATTAATTTCACCTTATTAACAAGCAACAGGAAAAAAGATGCATAAAACACTTAGAGGCTTAAAGGAGCCGTTATTAGTATGGTAAAGCAGCCAGAGACATGACATCACTTCATTTAAGGGTAAAGGGAGTTCTTGATCGCACACAATAACACCTATGTGTTTAAAGGCTGCCTCCTACCTGCAAGCCTCAGGGTTACCCCTTACCGGACTATTTCTGGCTAGAAAACCCTATTTCTGAATTCACTTCCACATAGGCTGCTGTGGGTGTATGAAAAAATGCGAACCATTCAGCTGCATATATAAAACCTTATCATTGAGTTGCTTCATTTGACAACAGTTAAAATGTTTGTTTGTTTTTGTTTTGAATTATTGTTGATTAGGTGAAAGTCATCTAGTTAGTATGATTTTACACAAATAATGACCAGTATAAGGAATCTGAAGCAGCATAATATTATGATGTAGTGACGTTCTTGTGTCAGTAACAATGAACATTGATCATGGGTAACTTGAAGTCTATTTTCTAGTCAAATATAATAGATGTAAATAAGTTGCTTAAAAAGCAATACAATGCAGTTTATTAATTATGGTAGGTTAGGAAACGGTGATGAGCTGTATACCCTTTGATCAGGCAGAATAGATGACTATGATATAATAACGTGATAAACAGAATACAAATAGGAAACCATATTATATCATTGCCTCTATGATGATGAATTTGAAGCAATGAAAACATAAGGATTATGACTGGTAATTAACAAATAGGTGAGATTCCTTGATAAATTTGTGAGCATAAATTAATAAAGTTTCAATTGTTTTGAGCCTGAAAGAGAAAATTGAAGCCTCTACTTGTTTCCTAGAAAACTCTTCTACTACAAAAAGATGTCAGTGCGACACACCCCTTACCCTGACAAAGTCACGTGTGATGGAATGCATTGCTGGGTGGGTCTTTTATGCAGCCGGGTTTTGCATGTGTGTGTGTACCGAGTGAATATTGAGAAGTTAACCGTTGCCAAATGAAGCAACTCAATGATAAAGTTTTATATATGCAGCTGAATGGTTCACATTTTTCATACATCCACAGCAGCCGGTGTGGAAGTGAATTCAAAAGTAGGGTTTTCTAGCCAGAATTCAGTAAGGGGTAACCCTGAGCCTTGCATGCTGCCTTTAAACACATAGGTGTAATTATTGTGTGCGATCAAGAACTCCTTGTACTCTTGAATGAAGTGATGTCTCTGGCTGCTTTACCATACTAATTAACGGCTCCTTTAAGCATCTAAGTGTTTTTATGCTTTTGTTTTTTCTGTTGCTTGTTAAGTTGAAATTAAAGATTTGTGGTGATTTAAACCGTTTTTTAACACCTAATTAATGACGACTATAAAAGTTTTTAAAGTGTTTTCCAATAAAGTATAATTGTTTCTCTAGAATTTATTAAAAAACCCTTCTTTCCAGCATATTGGTACTAGTTAGTGCTAGACACTTAAAAGAAATTAATATTTCCTAAACCCTTATCACTACTTTTTGTATATGTATGGTATATATCTGCAGTTAAGCACTGCATTCCAGAAATCTTTCTGCAAAACTATTTAAGACTGACATTGTGTTAGCAAAATTTGCAGGGCCTAATATTTTAAGTCCAGGTGCACACCACTTCCTGCGACCCTGCTCTAAGGTGAACTAGGAAAACCTGCTCTTTACACAGTACTCTTACCTACTATTGAGTTTCCTGTTTACCATACTTCGTTAAGTTTTGGGGCACAATGTAGAAACATCACCGGCTGCTGCTATGTGTTATGCCTGTACTGTTTCTTGTAGTAGTGCTTATCTTTCCTCTAAAGTTATGGGCTATGCACCTTATGGTTTCCAAGCTGGAAGTCTTCCTCTCACTGGACATCCAGACAGGCTTCAATAAAGTTGTCTCATTTTAGACCAATCTCTCAGCATTGTACAGATCTTTTCTACGTGCTTTTGCAGTAACAGCAGTTGAAGTGGTAGCTCTTTGTGATTAGCAGCATCTTGCACTAATATTAACCCTAGATGGTATGTATTAAAGGGCTATAATAATCCAAAAATAAGTGCTCTCATTTGTTAGAACATGTTGTTGTTTTAAGACTTGACATTCACTACTGTATGTTTAACCCCCACTAATTGGTTAAACATTACAGTAGAAGTACTACTCATGACACGCAGAGCACTGCAGGGCTAGTTACACAAGAGTCATGCAACTAGCGCTGCTGATTAAATCAATGGTGGTTCCACTCGGGACCTGCAGTGCTCTGTGGGTCTGAACATGTACTACCTCTATGTGTTTAAAGGGACACTAAACCCAAACATTTTCTTTTATGATTCAGATAGAAAATACAATCTTAAACAATATTCCAATTTATATTATCTTATTTGCTTCATTCTTCTCATCCATTGTTGAAGAAATAGCAATTCACATTACTTTGGGTAATGTACATACCCATTGGTTTTATAATATTGGTTTTAATAAAAGTTTGCTGAATATCATTGAAGCCTGAGCTTTATTGGACCAATCCTAGGCACACCTGGGCCTCCACATCCTCTCGAGGATTAATTCGCTGGGAAACTGTGAGATCTCAGCTTGCGTCACTTAGCACATTTGGTGCTGCTCATTTTGTGAGTATATTTCCATCACACGATATGTTATTGTTGGTTCTACTCGCAGTATTACACTAGGAGGCGCCTTCTTTTGTTATTCTCATTCACAGATACTCTGGATTTGCTGTTTTTTAAGGAGAAGAGCTGCCGAGACAGATACTTATCTATTGTTGGAGTATAATCCCACCAGTACAGAAGACCATATTGGGATATTTTCTACTCATGTAGCAATATATATCAACGACTCGGATAAGACTTTCTATCAATTGCATACTGTACATCAGTCACACCGATTACCTTTGGTATATATAGGTGTAAATATGTTTATTATTGTCATCAGACTTATATGTGTTCACATTTACTTTATCAGTAGATTTGTTCAGTTGAGCGCCCCCTAGACTTGGACACGTAAGTGTCTTTAACAGGTTTTTGTGAGCCTATCTAGATATGCTTTTCATTAAAGGATGATATGAGAATAAAGCAAATTAGATAATAGAAGTAAATTGAAAATTTTTTAAAATTAAATGCTCTTTCTAAATCTTGAAAGAAAAAATTTGGGTTTCATTTCCCATTAAGCCTTTTGCGGTGGTTAAACACACAGTAGTGCAGGGTCGATAACTAATTAGAGCATTTTTATTTTTTTTACTATCATGGCCCTTTAAACATTGAATTTGGTAGTTGAGAATTGAGTAAATTGGGAGCATTCCTAACCGCACAGAAGCAGAAATTGAAGGATATTACCAGCAAGGAACAGTGTTGCATCATTCAAGATGGAGGTAGAAAAATGTAAATGCCTGAGATTCTGGCGTGATATGCAAGATTATACAACTCAAAAATTTATACTGATGGAACTGTAGAAGAGCTGTAGGAGGCCCATGAATAATATAAAATATACAAGGAGAATAGCAAACCTGGGTCACCAAGGAGCAGGCTGAGGAAATCGTCAAAAGGATCACAGAAATCTACCGAATACTCCAAACCTTGAGCAAAAATACTTCTCGTTTTTCACGGAGACCACCAATGCACCATGGTAGGAGAAGAAAGACCTGTTAATAGTGACCTGTAACGACTTGATTTTTTTATAGCACTTTTTATCTGCAAATGCTCTAAAAAGCATATGGAGGCGGAGGATGTTAATTTTTAGTTCAAGCTTGAACATTTGAGATATCATCTTAAGGAGCTTCTGTCCACTATGGACATCCCTGAACCTAAGCCTGCTGAAGAATCAAAAGATCTCAAATTAGATATATCCCTAGAGGTTTACCCTGTTACTTTCTTCATGGCAGACATCATATCTAAAGAATGGGAGAAACCCGGAATTCCTTTTTCTCTCCCAAAAACATGTTTTCAGTCCCTGATTCTTATTTGGAGAAGTGGAGTACGGTTCCCAAGGTAGATGGGTAAGACCATATTTGGACCAGGTTTGGATTCAATTATTTCCACTACCACTGGTGGAAAAGGGGCTTTCTTTTACAAGATACGATGAGTCCACGGATTTCATCCTTGTGGGATATCGCCTCCTGGTCAGCAGGAGGAGGCAAAGAGCTCCACAGCAGAGCTGCATAAATAGCTACTCCCTTCCCTCCCAACCCAGTCATTCTCTTTGCCTGTGTTAGTGATAGGAAGAGGTAAAGTGAGGTGTTAGTTTAGATTCTTCAATCAAGAGTTTTTTTAATTTTAAATGGTGCCAAAGTGTGCTATTTTACTATAGGGCAGCCTCTGGAGTTATAGCCTTTAAGGCTATGGGAACTGGTGGGGTTTTAGCCTCACTACGCCTCCCATAATTCTGCTGCCCTTCTGTGGATGGTCTTAGAGAATTTTAACTAAGACCCTTCTGTCTTCACAGGACCTCAGGAGGAAGAGTGGACCTCTTGATACTGTGAGATTCTCATGCTGTTCCTCAGCATGGAGGTAAGTGCAGTCTTTTATTTCTGGGGCTCTGCAGCATATCTCAGAACTGACTGTACTCTGCCTTTTCTATTAGGGACTATGGGCTTAAAGGCTTCCCTTCAACAGTATGTAGGTTCTGATTATTTTAAAAGAGAATGGGAACCGACATATTACTTAATTTCTCCAGACATTCTGGCATTTACGAAACTTAGCCTAGAAGTGCTGGGATATTTATTTTAGTATTCAGTTGATCTGAACTGGTAACGGGCATTTCTCTATTTAATTTTATTGCTTATAGAGTATGGCTGACGCTGGGGGTAGTGTCGGAGTTTGGGAACTGTTGTTCGAATGGACGGTGCTTTAATTGTTTTTGCCGGGTTTTGTGTTGTTTTTCCGCCCACGAAGGGCGGGGCTTGGTGTTCGCGCGCTTAACCGCGCAGTTACTCCTCTGTTGGGTTCCGGTCGGCAGCGTCTCCTCACAGCTCCTAAGTCCGCTTGTTGCGAGTATCTTGCAAGCGATCTTAGGCAAGCCGTTCTGAAGGAGATAGTATTGGTCACGTGGAGGCAGGTAGGAGCCGCAGTGGAGCTGTGGCAAGGTGACTGTTTTATTTTCTGGAATACTAGTGTGTTTTTCTAAGGCTCACGTGCAGGGAGTGTGGGGTATAAGTTAAACAGCAACTTATTCTCTGCCTATTTACATATTGGGCTTTAATACAGAAGGTTGTTTGTTTATTAAAGACACAGTACACCATTTTTTTTATTGTAAGTTAATTGGACTGTTTTTCGGTCAGGATTTTTATCCATATATTATCAGTGATTTGACCAAGCTTGCATTTGCTTCTGTTATCATGGATGATATTGAACACAGTACATGTCCTATGTGTTTAGATGCCATTGTGGGAACCCCCTGTTACGTTTTGTCCCTCATGTATTGAGAGGGCTTTACAGTGTAGAGAGCAGATTTTCTTTAATAAAAATAAATCTAAGGAATGTTCTCAGACTGATGACATTCAGGGTATGCCGCAACTTTCTCCCCAAGAGTCACAGCCTTTAACGCCCGCTCAGGCGACGCCGTGTTCTTCAACTGCGTCTGCTTCATTCACTCTGCAGGATATGGCTGCAGTTATGTCATCCACTCTTTCAGAAGTTTTATCTAAGTTGCCAGTGTTACAAGGCAAACACAGTAGGAAAGAGGCACATGTGGTCCCTGCGACTTCTGATGCTTTGATGGCGATCTCCAATGTACCCTCCCAGGGCTCTGAATTGGGGGGTATGGAGGCTCTGTCTGAGGGGATACTTTCTGACTCAGGAAGTGCATTGCCCCCGACAGATTCAGACGTGATGTCTTTCAAATTTTAGCCCTAACACCTCCGCCTGTTACTATGAGAGGTTTTGGTGACTCTGGACAACTGTGATTCTATTGTGGTCCCTCCAGAGAAATTGAGTAAGATGGACAGATATTTGGAGGTCTTTTCTTATTCTGACGTTTTCCCTGTTCCTAAGAGAATTTCGGAAATTATTGCCAGGGAATGGGAAAGACCTGGTATCCCGTTCTCCCCGTCTCCTATTTTTAAGAAAATGTACCCTATAGCTGACACCGTTCAGGATTCTTGGCAGACGATCCCTAAGGTGGAGGAAGCTATTTCTACCCTGGCTAAGCGTTTGACTATTCCTATCTTGGACAGTTGTGCTTTCAAGGACCCTATGGATAAGAACTTGGAGGGTCTCCTCAAAAAACTCTGTTCATCAAGGGTTTCTATTGCAACCGGCGGCCTGCATTGTGACAGTCACAACTGCAGCTGCCTTTTGGTTTTATGCTCTAGAAGAGTCTCTTAGGACTGATACTTCTTTGTAAGAAATACAGGATAGAATTAAGGCTCTTAAGTTGGCTAATTCTTTTATTACAGATGCATCCTTTCAGATCACCAAATTGGCGGCTAAGAGTTCAGGAGTCTCCATCTTAGCATGCAGAGCCTTATGGTTAAAATCTTGGTCTGCGGATGTGTCCTCTAAATCTAAGCTTTTGGCTATTCCTTACAAGGGAAAGACCCTGTTCGGGCATGACTTGAAGGAGATCATTTCTGACCTTACGGGAGGTAAGGGTCACCTCCTCCCTCAAGATAAAACATCCAAGCAAAGGGGACGACAGAGTAATTTTCGTTCCTTTGGTAATTTCAAGGGAGTCCTCTCTTCCTCTTCCACTAAACAGGAGGGGAATTATTCACAAGCCAAATCCACCTGGAGACCCAACCAGTCTTGGAACAAAAGTAAACAACCCAAGAAGCCTGCTGCGGCTACCAAGACAGCATGAAGGGGCGGCCCCAATCTGGGACCGGATCTAGTAGGGGGCAGACTTTCTCACTTTGTCCAGGCTTGGATGAGGGATCCCTGGACACTAGAAATCATGTCTCAAGTGTATCAGTTGGAGTTCAAAAATTCCTTCCCCAGAGAAAGGTTTCGTCTTTCACGATTGTCAACCAGATAAAAAGAGAGGCGTTCTTACGCTGTGTAAGAGATCTCTCTTCCATGGGAGTAATATGTCCCGTTCCAATACAGGAACAGGGGCAGGGGTTTTACTCCAATCTCTTTGTAGTTCCCAAAAAAGAGGGAACGTTCCGACCTATTTTAGACCTCAAAAGTCTGAACAAGTTTCTCAGGGTTCCATCCTTCAAGATGGAAACTATTCGTACCATCCTTCCATTGATCCAGGAGGGTCAATTTATGACTACCATGGATCTAAAGGATGCATATCTACATGTTCCTATCCACAAAGATCATCACAAGTTCCTCCGATTTGCCTTTCTGGACAATCATTTTCAGTTTGTGACTCTTCCTTTTGGGCTGGCCACAGCACCCAGAATTTTCTCAAAGGTTCTGGGGGGTCTACTGGCGGTTCTCAGGCCACGGGGCATTGCAGTGGCACCTTATCTGGTCGATATTCTGATCCAGGTGTCGTCTTACCAGCTAACAAAGTCTCATACCGACATTGTTCTGTCCTTTCTAAGGACTCACGGGTGGAAAGTGAATCTAGAGAAGAGTTCGCTAGTCCCGCAGACAAGGGTTCCTTTCTTGGGAACTCTAATCGACTCACTATACATGAAGATCTTTTTGACAGAGGTCAGAAAGTAAAAAATTCGGACTACATGCCGAACCCTTCAGTCCACTTCTTGGCCGTCAGTGGCTCAGTGTATGGAGGCAATTGGATTGATGGTAGCGACAATGGGACATCATTCCATTTGCTAGTTTTCATCTCAGACCTCTGCAACTGAGCATGCTCAGACAGTGGAATGGAGATTAAGCAAATTTGTCTCCTCAAATAGATCTAGATCAGGAGACAAGGGACTCTCTTCTATGGTGGTTGTCACCGGATCATCTGTCACAAGGGACATGCTTCCGCAGACCCTCATGGGTGATAGTGACAACGGACGCCAGCCTGATAGGATGGGGAGTAGTCTGGAACTCTCTGAGGGCTCAGGGTGTGTGGACTCGATCGGAGTCTCAACTTCCCATCAATATTCTGGAGTTGAGAGCAATATTCAATGCGCTTCAGGCTTGGCCTCAGTTGACCGGCCAAATTCATCAGATTCCAGTCAGACAACATCACGACTGTAGATTACATCAATCATCAGGGAGAAACAAGGAGTTCCTTAGCGATGACAGAAGTAACCAAGATAATTCAGTGGGCAGAGGCTCACTCTTGTTATCTGTCGGCAATGTACATCCCAGGAGTGGAAAACTGGGAAGCGGATTTTATGAGCAGACAGACTTTTCATCTGGGGGAATGGGAACTCCATCCAGAGGTATTTGCCGACCTGGTTCTCAGATGGGGCAGGCCAGAGCTGGATCTTATGGCATCTCGTCAGAATGCCATGCTCCCGAGGTATGTATCCAGGTCCAGGGATCCTCAGGCCGAACTGATAGATGCCTTGGCAGTGCCTTGGTCGTTCAACCTAGCTTATGTGTTCCCTCCATTTGCTCTCCTTCCCCGGGTGATTGCTCGAGTCAAACAGGAGAGGGCATCGTTGATTCTCATCGCTCCTGCGTGGCCTCGCAGGACGTGGTATGCCGATCTGGTGGACATGTCATCTCAACCACTGTGGAAGCTTCCATTGAGGAAAGACCTTCTCATTCAGGCACCCTTCCATCATCCAAATCTAATTTCTCTGCAGCTAACTGCTTGGAGATTGAACGCTTGATTTTAGCTAAACGAGGTTTCTCTGATTCGGTCATTGATACTTTGATTCAGGCACGCAAGCCTCTTACTAGAAAGATTTACCATAAGATCTGGCATAAATATCTTTATTGGTGCAAATCCAAGGGCTACTCATGGAGTAGGGTTAGGATTCCCAGGATTTTGTATTTTCTCCAAGAAGGATTGGAGAAAGGATTGTCAGCAAGTTCCTTAAAGGGACAGATTTCTGCTTTGTCTATTTTGTTGCACAAGCTTCTGGCAAATGTTCCAGATATTCAATCTTTTTGTCAGGCCCTGACTAGAATCAGGCCTGTGTTTCGACCAATTGCTCCTCCATGGAGTTTGAATTTAGTTCTTAAAGTTCTTCAAGGGGTTCCGTTTGAACCTATGCATTCCATAGATATTAAGTAGTTATTTTGGAAAGTTTTGTTTTTGGTTGCTATTTCTTCTGCTTGCAGAGTTTCTGAGCTTTCGGCATTGCAATGTGATTCTCCTTATCTTAGTTTCCATGCAGATAAGGTAGTGTTACGTACCAAACCTGGTTTTCTTCCTAAGGTGGTTTCAAATAAAAATATTAATCATGAAATTGTTGTTCCTTCCTTGTGTCCTAATCCTTCTTCTAAGAAGGAGCGAGTGTTACATAATTTGGACGTGGTCCATGCCTTGAAGTTTTACTTACAGGCAACTAAGGAGTTTCGTCAATCTTCTTCCCTGTTTGTCATTTTTTCTGGGAAGCGTAGGGGTCAGAAAGCTACTGCTACCTCTGTCTTATTGGCTGAAGAGTATCATCCGTTTTGCATATGAGACTGCTGGACAGCAGCCTCCTGAACAAATTACGGCTCATTCCACTAGGGCGGTGGCTTCCTCATGGGCATTTAAAAATGATACTTCTGTGGAACAGATTTGCAAAGCTGCGACTTGGTCTTCTCATCACACTTTTTCAAAATTTTACAAATTTGATACTTTTGCCTCGTCTGAGGCTGTTTTTGGGAGGAAAGTTCTTCAAGCAGTGGTGCCTTCTGTTTAGGTTCCCTGTCTTGTCCCTCCCGTTTCATCCGTATCCTATAGCTTTGGTATTGTATCTCACAAGTAAGGATGAAATCCGTGGACTCATCTTATCTTGTAAAATAAAAGGGAAATTTATTCTTACCTGATAAATTTGTTTCTTTTATGATACGATGAGTCCATGGCCCTCCCTGTTTTTATGAGACAGGTCTTTATTTTTTGTTAAACTTCAGTCACCTCTGCTGCTCCTTGGCTTTTCCTTTCTCTTCCTAACTTCAGTCGAATGACTGGTTTGGGAGGGAAGGGAGGAGCTATTTATGCAGCTCTGCTGTGGAGCTCTTTGCCTCATCCTGCTGACCAGGAGGCGATATCCCACAAGTAAGGATGAAATCCGTGGACTCATCGTATCATAAAAGAAACAAATTTATCAGGTAAGAATAAATTTCCCTTTTTTCTCCCGCAGGACAAGAAATATAAGTCTAAGGGACGTTCTGGGAGGAATTTTCACTCATTTCAGCAGAATAGAAATCAGAGCAATGCGGACTCCTCAAAGCCAGACCAGCCCGGGAGTACCTGGAAGCCTTCTCAGTCATGGGCGAAAAACAAGCAGCCCAAGAAGACTAATCCTGTCAACAAATCTGCATGAAGGTCTGGCCTCCAATCTGAGCTCACGTCTCGTAGGGAGCTTTTTCAGGAAGTTTGGGCAAAAGATGTTCAGGACTTCAGGGTTCTGCACATTATCTCAGGGATACAGAATAGGTTTCCGATCTTTACCGATTTTCCTTCTTGGAAAATCACTATCTGTTCATAAACCTTACCTTTGGATTAGCTACTGCTCCAAGAATGTTTGCAAAGGTCCTAGGAGCTCTTCTTGCCGTAGTCAGATTACAGGGGATCGCTGCAGCTCCCTATTTGGACGACATATTGGTTCAAGCTCCATCTTTACCTTTGGAAAGATCTCACACAGAGAAACTTCTTTTGTTCCTTTGTACACATGGCTGCAAGGTAAACCTAGAAAAGAGTTCCCTCATTCCAAATACAAAGGTGAATTTTTTAGGTGCCATCATTGATTCTGTCAGTATGATGATTTTTCTTACAGAACCGCAAAGGGAGAAGCTTCAGGCTGTCTTCAGTCTACTCCTCACCCCTTGGTGGCTCAGTGGATGGAGGTTGTGGTTCTTATGGGAGACCTCTTCAGTTGGGTATGTTAGGTCAGTGGAACAGAGACCACTCGAACATGTCCCATGTGAATATATTTGTATCCTGCAACAAGCCAGTCTCTCTCTTAGTGGCTGTCTCAATAGCCTGTTCTTTAGGGAATGTCCTTCCTACGTCCATCCTGGGAGATTGTTACAACAGATGCAAGTCTGACAGGCTGGGATGCTGTCTAGGGTTCGCTCAGAACTCAGGGGATCTGGTGTTCATAGGAGGTGAACCTTCCATTCAACATTCTGGAGCTTAGGGCCATTTTAAACTTTCTGCAGTCGTGTCCCCAGTTGTGTTCTGTCCATTTTATTTTATTCCAATCGGACATCACCATGGTGGCTTACATAAACTATCATGGAGGAACGTGCAGTTCTCTGGCGATTAGGGGGGCCTTTCATATTCTTCAGTGGGCAGTTTTGCATAACCAACACAGTTATAATAATACACTTTTTACCTCTGTAATTACCTTGTATCTAAACTTCTGCTGACTGCCCCCTTATTTCAGTTCTTTTGACAGACTTGAATTTTAGCCAATCAGTGCTCACTCCTAGGTCACTTCACGTGCATGTGCTCAATGTTATTTATACAAAACTCATGAACTAATGCCCTCTAGTGGTCAAAATGCATTCAGATTAGAGGCAGTCTTCATGGTCTAAGAAATTAGCATATGAACCTCCTAGGTTTAGCTTTCAACTAAGAATACCAAGAGAACAAAGCAAAATTGGTGATAAAAGTAAATTTGGAAGTTGTTTAAAATGACATGCCCTATTTAAATCATGGAAGTTTTTTGGACTTGACTGTCCCTTTAACAGAAGTGGCCAAGGTTGGCAACTGGACAACTGAACAAGATCCGCATACCAAAACCTGTGTGGCCATGCTGGAGCCACCAGCAACACAAACGATTGTTCCATGATGATTTTGGCTATCACTCTTGGAAGAAGAACTAGAGGCGGGAAAATGTAAGCAGGATGATAACACCAAGGAAGTGTCAGCGCATCCACTGCTTCCGCCTGAACATCCCTGGAACTGGACAGGTATCTGGGAAGTTTCTTGTTTAGATGAGAGGCCATGAGATCTATCTCTGGAAGACCCCACATCTGAACAATCTGAGAAAACACATCTGGATGGAGAGACCACTCCCCTGGATGTAAAGTCTGATGGCTGAGATAATCCGCCTCCCAATTGTCTACAAAAGGGATATGCACCACAGAGATTAGACAGGAGCTGGATTCCGCCCAAGCAAGTATCCAATATACTTCTTTCATAGCTTGGGGACTGTGAGTCCGACCCTGATGATTGACATATGCCACAGTTGTGATATTGTCTGTCTGAAAGCAAATGAATGGTTCTCTCTTCAACAGAGGCCAAAACTGAAGAGTTAAAGCCAGATGTGAAAGTGGTAAGGCCAGTTTCACGAAAGAATGCGGAATCGGCACTCACTATTTAGCAAGAGTAGAAACAGCCCCATCAACTTTGGAGATCTTTTCCCAAAGCTCTATAGAAATTGCTGGTAAAGGGTACAATTTTTTAAACCTTGAAGAAGAAATAAAAGGAGTACCTGGCTTATTCCATTCTTTAGAAATCATATCAGAAATAGCATCAGGAATAGGAAAAACCTCTGGAGTAACCACAGGAGGTTTAAAAACAGCATTTAAACTTTTACTAGTCTTAATGTCAAGAGGACTAGCTTCCTCAATATCCAAAGTAATTAACACTTCTTTCAACAAAGAACGAATATACTCTATTTTAAACAAATAAGTAGATTTGTCAGTGTCAATATCTGAGGAGGGAACTTCTGAATCACATAGATCCTCATCAGAGGAGGATAAATCATTATGTTGTCGGTTATTTGAAATTTCATCAACTTTATAAGAAGTTTTAAAAGACCTTCTACGTTTATTAGAAGGCGGAAATGCAGACAACGGAACTGCAACTGGCAATGTACTATTACTGATGGATACATTCTCTGCATGTAAAATTTTATCATGACAACTATTACAAATGACATTCGGAGATATAATTTCCACAATCTTACAACAAATGCTCTTAGCTTTGGTAGAACCGATGTCAGGCAGCAAAGTTCCAACAGATACTTCTGAGGCAGGATCAGATTGAGACATCTTGCAAAATGTAAAAGAAAAAACAACATATAAAGCAAAATTATCAATTTCCTTATATGACAGTTTCAGGAATGGGAAAAAATGCAAACAGCATAGCCCTCTGACATAGAAAAAGGCAAGAGGCAAACAGCAACAATATCTGGAAATGACACACTTGCATCACTAACGACGCAACCGTGTGTAAGGCTTCCGCGTCAACTACGACGCCGGAAATGACAAACTTGCATCAACGGACATACTTTTCACGCCAAAAAAATTCTCGCACCAAGAATGACGCAATAAAGTCTAGCATTTGGCGCACCCGCGGGCCTAATGCTGCTCGCAATTTGTAAGTAAAAGTAGTCAATTTGAAAAAAAGACTAAACCCCAGGTAAGAAAAAAATATTTCTTAATATGTTTATTTCCCAAATATGAAACTGACAGTCTGCACAATGAAATACATGAACCTGACTCATGGCAAATATAAGTACAATACATATATTTAGAACTTTATATAAATGCACAAAGTGCCAAACCATAGCTGAGGTGTCTTAAGTAATAAAAAACATACTTACCAAAAGACACCCATCCACATATAGCAGATAACCAAACCAGTACTGAAACAGTTATCAGTAGAGGTAATAGTAAATTGAGAGTATATCGTCGATCTGAAAAGGGAGGTAGGAGATGAATCTCTACAACCGATAACAGAGAACCTATGAAATAGACCCCCCATTAGGAAAATCATTGCATTCAATAAGTGATACTCTCTTCACGTCCCTCTGACATTCGCTGTACTCTGAGAGGAATCGGGCTTCAAAAAAGCTGAGAAGCGCATGTCAACGTAGAAATCTTAGCACAAACTTACTTCAACACCTCCATAGAAGGCAAAGTTTGTAAAACTGAATTGTGGGTGTGGTGAGGGGTGTATTTATAGGCATTTTGAGGTTTGGGAAACTTTGCCCCTCCTGGTAGAATTTTATATCCCATACGTCACTAGTTCATGGACTCTTGCCAATATGAAAGAAATTAATTTATCAGGTAAATTCTTACATAAATTATGTTTTTAAACAACTTTCCTATTTACATGAAAGAAATTGCATGCCCTATCTTAATCATGAACAGGGCCGTCTTTAATGCGGGGAAAAAGGGACAGCTACCCGCAAATAGTTCTCCCGGCTTTTGCTTATGTATTTTTACTGTGCGATGCCGTGCGATCGGCATTGCATAGTACTTTGCTCCTTCCCTGCACCGCGTAGCATGACCTTGCATGAACAAACCTCTCCCCTTGGGTCTGTGTATTAGCTCAGCCCTGCTAACTAATTCTTTAAAAATACCATGCTTGCACAGGCCTATGGTATGTACTATGTAGTAGCCATCAGGTTAAGAAAACATTGACTTTTGCCACATTTTTTCAGAAGACAAAAAGTATTTTATTCTCTCTTTTTTGTCAATCCTACTACTGCACGCTTGAAAATCTAAATAGGAAAGATCCAGAAAACATGTATGTAACGTTCTTTGTTTTCATTATTATATATTTATAATTGCTAATGATTGTGGATTGCATATTAAACAGAATTCACATCACTTGTTTATATTCAACTCTCTACTGATTGCAGATTTCCTCTTATGCTGCAATTCCCAGAGTGCATTTCTGTTTCTGCAACACAGCCTTACAAATACAGTGATTTACAGTAACAGTGCAGATGAAGGTGTGTATGTGACTTGCATTGCATTTGATGCCACAGCAAATTATTTCACATTAACTTACGAAACCTCAGGAGTTTCTTCATGAATTTATATCACAAATATTGTGCCAGTCTAACAAATATAAAGCAGAAGGTAGGTGTTTGTCAGCTGCTATAATACATTTTTTGTTTGCCCAGGGTACAATCAATATTAAAGACGGCCCTTATCATGAAAGTTTAATTTTGACTATACTGTCCCTTTAAGCCTGTGATCAAGCCTACTTATCCTCCCTGGAGTCTTAAAGGGACAGTTTACTCAAAAATTTCTCCACTTTAATTTGTTTCCAATGATCCACTTTACCTGCTGGAGTGTATTAAATTGTTTACAAGTAGCTCCTTTACCCTTATATTGGAATTTGAAATGGTTGATTTAGCATGTGGTATCCCCACCTATTCTGAAAGTTTGTGGCCGAGCGTACCAGCTATAGATAAGCTTTGTAAACACAGCCAGCAGAAGAAATTTCACTCCCAGTCGGATATAGCAGAGATAAGGTAATACAATGTTGATTTTCCATTGTTCTGTCAAAGTACTGGTGATTGTTTTAAGGACAGATATAAGATAAAGAAGCAGGTATATGTGCACAATGTGATACAGTAATGAGATCTGATTATACCTACAAGCTCAACCCATGTTATTAGGTTGTGGCTTCAAAACACAAAATCAGAGCTTTAATATACAGAAATAAACCTTAAAAAGCTAATTTTCATACATTTTTTACTCTGCAGTTGGTAAAAAAAGCAATTGTAAACACATTAAGGGAAAAACTATTTTACAGTATACTGTCCCTTTAACTTGGTGTTAAATGTTTTGCAGGCACCTCCTTTTGAGCCTATGCATAAAGTGAATATTAAGCTTCTTTCTTGGAAGGTTTTGTTCTATTTGGCTATCTCTTCTACTAGAAGATTTTCCAATTGTCTGCTCTTTCTTGTGGCTTTCTTTATCTTATCTTTCATCAGGATTAGGTAGGCAGTCTTAAGGTGCAAGTTTGATTTCTTGCCTAAAGTTGTGTCTTCAGACAATGGGCTAGATTACAAATGGAGTGCTAATTTATCTCGCACTCGCAAACGCCCGATAAATAACCAGCCATTACAATTAGCGCTCAAAAAATTAACCAGAGGTAAATGTGCCCCAATTGTCCCCAAAATACTGTGTGTAGTTAGTTTTTTAAAATAAAAATAATAGCATCTTTATTTATTTTTTAAAAAAATTACTGCACTAGGCAGTTTTTGGGGGCTAAATTTGGTGAGTGTGAAAAAAACATCACTAAAAAGTGCTTTTAAATTGCATTCTATGGGAACTGTGTGTTTCCTGTAAATAATGTAATAATGTATATGAATATACTATAACCGCGTTTGTAACATGTCCGTCAGTGTCGCCAGTTGCCCGCGCATCCTGAAAGGAATGTTAGCTGTGTGAGGCAGCCAAAAGAATGTTGGCTGTATGCGCAGCCAAAATAATCCATCTGGATGCAGCGAATCGATTCTTTCACCACTCTGCCATTTTCAGAATCCACTTGGATGCAACTTAGTCAAACCTGAAGCCTTAAAAAAATAAACATGCAACTGCCTGCACGAAATAACGAAAAAACACGTAACCGCCCGCAACAAATAAATAAAAAAAACCGAACCTCCCGCACGAAGTATTAACAAACACCTAAACCACAAACCCCCACATCGCAAAATAATAAAATAATTAACCCCTAATCCACATATTACATGATTAAAATATTAACCCCTAAACCGCCAACCCCCCACATTGCAATAAACCTAATTAACCTATTAACCCCTGAACCGCCAAACCCCCCACATCACAATAAACCTAATTAACCTATAAACCCCTGAACCACCAAACCCCGCACATCGCAATAAACCTAATTTACCTATTAACCCCTAAATCAACAAACCCCCTAACTAATTTAATTACTAAGCCCCCTAACACCCCCTAAATTAACCCCATTACTAAGTTACAATTAAATAAAACCTAACATTAATAAACAAAAAAAAATCAAAAATTAGAAAAAATAAAAAACTCTAAAATTACAGAAAAAAATAAACAAAAATAAAAAAAATTAAACCTAATACATAATGAAAATAAAAAGCCCCCTCAAAATAAAAACACCCCCTAATCTAAACTAAACTACCAATTGCCCTTAAAAGGGCCTTTTGTAGGGCATCGCCCTAAATTAAACAGCTCTTTTACATTTAAAAAGTACTAAGTTCCCCCTAACAGTAAAAAAACCCCACCCACCAAACCCCCAAAATAAAAAAACCTAAACTACCCATTGCCCCTAAAGGGGCATTTTTATGGGCATTGTCCTTAAAAGGGCATTCAGCTTTTTTACAGCCCATGAAATTCCTAAACTTAAAAATAAAAGAAATAAAAAATAAATGTAAAAAAATCCTAAGACTAAGCCCCAAATAGGTACTCGCAATTCCTGAAGTTCGACAGAGAAGGTAGTCTTCCAGGAGGCTTCATCATCTTCTATCTTCATCCGGAGCAAAGGCGACGCAATGTGGAGCTGGCTTCCCTGATGCACGGATCTTCAGTGGCAGCGGTCCTCAGCGGCGTGGAGGCTCCTCTTTATGCGATCGTCTGTCGCACACTGAAGATTGAATGCAAGGTACCCCATATTTATTGTGGTACCTTGCATTCCTATTGGCTGAAATTTTGAAATCAGCCAATAGGATGAGAGCTACTGAAATCTTATTGGCTGATTTGAACAGCCAATAGGATTTCAGTAGCTCTAAACCTATTGGCTGATTTCAACATTTTAGCCAATAGGAATGCAAGGTATCCCAAATTGAATGCAATACCTTGCATTCAATCTTCAGTGTATGACGGACATCGGATGAAGAGGAGGGGGAAATTGGTAATTTGTTTAGGTAAAAGAGCTGTTTAACTTAGGGCAATGACCTACAAAGCCATTTTAAGGGCTATTTGTGGTTTAGTATTAGATTAGAGAGTGTTTTTATTTTGGGGGGGGGGTTTTAGCTTTGGGGTGTAATTTTAGCTTTGGGGTTTGTAGCTTTTTTTAAAAAAATAGACTGCCCTCTGGGCAGGCTTATCGCCTAGTCCATATATATTTTTGTTAATGTAAATATACACACCTATAAACACATATTTTTTCATATACATATATATTTAGGGCTAGATTACGAGTAGAGTGCTAAATATCGCTTGTGTGCAAGCGATATTTGCGCTCCACTGAGTAATACCAGCGCACGCTAATGTGCACTGGTATAACAAGTAAAGCACAATACGAACGCAAGCTCACATTCGCATTGCTAGGAATCACCCAGAAATGGTTTAAGACAAAGCCTTGGAGAGTACTGAACTGGCAGCAATGAGTCCAGATCTCAATCCCATAAAGCACCTGTGGAGAGATCTCAAAACAGCAGTTGGGAAAAGGAAACCTTCCAATCTGAGAGAACTGGAGCAGTTGGCGAAAGAAGAGTGGTCCAAAATTCCAGTAGAGAGGTGTAAGAAACTCATTGATGGTTACAAGAACCAATTGATTTCAGTTATTTTCTCCAAGGGGTGTGCTACCAAATATTACATTGAGGGTGCCAATAATTTTGTCGAGTCCATTTTTGGAGTTTTGCATGGAATGTGTCAGATTTGGCTTTTTCCCCCCCACTTTTTTGTGTCATACCAATACAAAGAAAAGAAATAAACATGATAATGCCTAAACATTTGTAATTGCAAGTGCATTATCTGACAGAAATGCAGTGGTGCCAATATTTTTGGCCATGACTGTGTGTTTCTTTCCAATGGCATGGAGAGTCCACGATTCCTTTCATTACTGTTGGGAATTCAACACCTGGCCACCAGGAGGAGGCAAAGAGACCCGAGCCAAAGCTTAAGCATCCCTCCCACTAGCCATACTTCCCCAGTCATTCTTTGCCTCTGTAACTAGGAGATAGTGAAGATGGTGCTCTGAAGAAAATGAATGGGTAGTTTCCCTTCAAGAGAAGACTGAGGTTAATGCTGTGTCCATTATAACCTCTTAGTAAGAGTATTGGTAGCTGTTAGCTGCTGGATGTCACAGGGAACTTCTCTGTCCTCCTTCCAGCAATCTGTGCTAACACCATCAGGCAACCAGTGTTACTTTACACTGCTTTCCTTTCTACTTCAGGTCCCTGTCAGACCTGGAAGGCTATGTCTGCCCCACAGCAGAAGCTCTAAACGTAAGTGTCTTTTCCTTATACAGGGACTAAGAGGACACTAGGAAAGGAGTTGAATCTCCTGTATTTCCTTGAGTCTGGGGACTTTATAATTATCCCTTACTTAGAGGGATTTATTAAATTGGGCAGTTTATTCTTTTTTTGTGGGTGCACTGTGCAATATTGGCTGATAGATCCGTTCTTAGGGTCATCTCAGCAAGGGATGAGGCTGTCAGGGCTTTAATCTTCCTTAGAGCACAAAGCAAGGGGTTACATTTATTAAATGTATTACTTTTGAATCTGTCCGTTTATTTCTAGTAGAAGCACAAGAACATTAGAGCCATTAACTTTTTTTTATTCAAGTTCATTCTATCTGATAGTGAATTCAGCTCTACTATTAGGAAAGTATTTCTCTATGTCGCCTGTCGCCGCTGTATTTTTTGTGCCGTTTTCTTCTTGGCGCTCCAATCCTTTTCTCAGGCTCAGGGAACCACAAGATGCCGCATTGATCACCTTCCTTTTCTCTTCAGAAGCTAGCAATGGAGGTGGAGGGCAGCGCAGTTCATCGCTATATTACCACTATTAGGAAAGAGATTTCAGACATGACTGCGTGAAGTTCTTTGCCTTTATATCATTCAGGTCTGAGGGTGGTTTGGTAAGAGTTCTCCCCAGTCACTGATGGGCTGTATATCGGTGCCAAATTTTTTATTTGCTAATTTCATATTAAATAAAATGTTAATAAATTTAATAAAATAAATTTTCCATTCTATCTGTGGGATTTTTTTTCTTCTCTGTATGGAGGACAGAGTAGAAGGGGTTTCTTAATTACCACTGGGGGATACATGTTTATATTGTGAGGAGGCTCATATGGTTCCAACTATACAGTTATGTTCCTCCTGTTTGTCTTCCATGTTGCAGTCAATGTCTAACAAATCAAAATCTTTGTCTGCTCTTTCTAAAAACTTAAAGGGCCACTGTAAGTAAATATTTTCTATGCCTGTTACTAACTAACTACCCCAAATACACCTTTTATCAATAGCATTTCATTAACATATCTCTACCGTATATCAGAAATCTTGTCTGCAAATTTAATTGTTTTCCAAACCCACTCCGTGGGTATCCTTTGCTCTGTACCAATCCGTTTACAATACCTAGGTTTCAAAATGGCGCTTTAAACACAAAGTAATTGGTTTAAGTATTTTGAACATGCAGTGCTGAAAATAGTGGGCAGGATAACGTGACATCATCGGCGAATAAAAGATATAACTTTTAGAACGTTATGAAACTTCGTTTTGGAGAAAATATAGGTCAGTAGGTTTTAATTAATCTTTATTAACTTTAATATGTTAGTTGTTTAGCTTAAAAATTATAACAGAAAGTAATCCTTTAACCCTTCAGAGCCCTCTACCTCTCAGGACTCTGCTACCTTTTACATGTCCCAGCTTTCTCCTCAGTCCCCGTCCCTAACAGTTGCACTGGCAGTGCCCTGTGACTCAGCTCAGTCTTTTTCTGGGAGATTTTTTTTCCCAGGAGACTTTGCAGCACAGCTTCCATCCGCTATTTCTGCTGCACTGAGCTCCTTACCTATTTCTGGTAAGAGGAAGAGAAAGGTTAAACATTTTTCCTCTGAAAAGGGAATCCCTTCTCAGTCTGAATCTGCTCTGGTCAGTCTATCTCAGATTCCTGAGGTTGACAATACCTCAGCAGCATCTGAAGGTGAAATTTCTGACTCAGATTATGCTGCAGACAGTCCAGTAGAGTCTGAGGAGGTCAATTTCAGATTAAAACTTTAACATCTTCACTTGCTTCTCAAAGAGGTTTTAGCTACATTAGATGTTCCAGTACCCAAGCCTTCTGAGGCTCCAAAAATCCCAAAGCTGGACATTGTTTATGATGTCAAGCCCAGGAAGCTGGAGGTTTTTCCAGTCCTGGCTCGCATGTCTGATATCATCGCCAAGGAGTGGGAGAAGCCGGGGATTCCTCCTTTCTCCCCATCTCCTAATTTTAAAAAGATGTTTTTGACTCTAACGTGGAGTTATGGAGCACTATTCCTAAGGTGGATGGTGCTATCTCTACCCTGGCTAAGAGAACCACTATCCCTTTGGAGAATAGTACCTCCTTTAAGGATCCCATGGATCGAAAATTGGAGGGGTATCTAAGGAGGATTTTTCATCAGCTTGGTCTTCTCTGGTCATGGCTGGAAGTAGTATTGCTGCGGTCGCATTAGTGTGACTCTATCCAAATTGATTTTGGAGGAAACTCCTCTAGAGGAGATTCAGAATTGAATTAAGGCCTTAAGGATTGCTAATTAATTTATTTGTGACGCTAATATGCCAAGTCCTCTGGTTTTGCAGTTCTGTCACGTAGGGCCTTGTGGCTGAAGTCTTGGTCAGCAGACATGGTTTTCAAGTCTAGACTTCTTTCTTTACCTTTCAAGGTTGAAATCCTTATTTAGTCCTGGTCTTGATTCCATTATCTACACAATTACTGGAGATAAGGGTGCCTTCCTTCTTCAGGATAAGAATGCTAGGCCTAAGGGTCGTCAGTCTGGTCATTTTCGTTCCTTTTGTAACTCCAAGGGACAGAAATGTTCTACCTCCTCTAAGTCTGAGCAGTCCTATTGTTCCTGGAAACCTAATCTACCTTGGAACAAGAACAAGCAGTCCAAGAAGCCCTCCTCAGACAACAAGTCTGCATGAAGGGGTGGCCCCTGATCTGGGACCGGATCATGTAGGGGGCAGGCTTTCCTTTTTTCAGGATGCTTGGATTCACGACATTCCAGATCCGTGGGTGGACGTGTTCTCCCAGGGGTACAAGATAGGATTCTTAAATTGTATAAAGGAACTCTCTTCCCGGAAGCAATCATCTCGGCCCCTCCAGCAGAACAGAGCTTAAGGTTTTTTATTCAAACCTGTTTGTCATTCTCAAGAAGGAAGGAACTTTCCACCCCATTCTGGATCTCAAGTGTCTCAAGTTTCTCAAGGTTCCGTCCTTCAAGATGGAGACTAGCTGATCCATTCTTCCGTTGGTCCAGGAGGGTCAGTTCATGACCACCATAGACCTGAAAGACGCATACCTCCATGTCTCAATTCACAGGGACCATTTTCAGTTTCTGCGGTTTGCCTTTCTAGACAAACACTTCCAATTTGTAGCCCTCCCCTTTGGTCTGGCTACAGCTCCCAGGATCTTTATGAAGGTGCTGAGGGCTCTTTTAGCAGTAGCCAGGATGCAAGGAATCGCTGTGGCTCTATACCTGGACGATATCTTGGTTTAGGCTCCATCTTTACATTTGGTAAGATCTCACATGGACTCACTTTTGTTCCTTCTTCGCACCCACGGGTGGAAGATAAATTTGAACAAGAGTTCCCTGGTTCCCAATACCAGGGTTTGTTTTTTGGGGACAATCATAGATTCGGTCTCCATGAAGATCTTCCTGACAGATGTGAGACAGTCCAAACTTCTTTCAGCTTGTCTTTCCATTCAATCCTCTGCACGTCCTTCAGTGGCACAGTGCATGGAAGTAATTGGTCTCATTATTACTTTTGCTCGCTTCCATCTGAGACCTCTTCAACTATGTATGCTCAGACAATGGAACGGCGTTCATTCAGATTTATCTCAGCGGATCGTTCTGGACAACCACACAAATGAATCTCTCTTGGTGGCTCTGTCGGGATTATCTGTCTCAAGGCATGTGCTTTTTGAGACCATTGTGGGAGATTGTGACTACGGATTCCAGCCTCCTAGGCTGAGGCACAGTTTGGGGTCCCTTAAAAGCTCAGGGATCCTGATTGCTAGAGGAATCCACCCTTCCCATTAATATTCTGGAGTTGAGAGCAATCTTCAATGCTCTGATAGCATGGCCTCAACTGAGTTCTGTCCGGTTTATCCGATTTCAATATGACAACATAACATTTGTGGCTTATATCAACCATCAAGGAGGAACGAGGAGATCCCTGGCTATGAAGGAAGTCTCTCGCATCCTTCAGGGGGCAGAATCCCACAATTGTCACATTTCGGCCATTCACATCCCGGGAGTAGACAATTGGGAAGCGGATTTTTTGAGCAGACATACGTTCCACCCAGGGGAGTGAGCTCTTCATCCGGATGTGTTCTCCAAAATAACTCTCAGGTGGGGGGTTCCAGAGATAGCCCTCACGGCCTCCCGTCTCAATACCAAACTGCCCAGATACAGGTCCAGATCGAGGGACCCTCAGGCAGTGCTGGTGGGCGCGTTAGCAGTTCCATGGGAGTTCAGTCTGATATATCTGTTAACCCCCTTTGCACTTCTCCCCAAGGTCATAGCTCGCATCAAACAGGAGCGGGCCTCAGTAATTCCAATTGCTCCAGCTTGGTCTCGCAGGACTTAGTTTGCAGATCTGGTGAAGATGTCATCCTCCCCTCTGAGGACAGACTTTATTCTTCAAGGTCCATTCCTTCATCAAAATCTAGATTCTCTGTGGCTGACTGGGTGGAGATTGAATGCCTAGTCTTGTCTAAAAGAGGTTCCTATGATAAGGTCATTGACACTTTGATCCAGGCTAGTAAGCCTGTGATGCGGCAGTTTTTTTATAAGGTTTGGTGCACCTATATCTCCTGGTTTAACGCTTGAGATTTTCCTTGGAACAAGGTGCAAGTTCCTCAAATTCTGTTGTTTCTCCAAGAGGGATTGGAGAAAGGTTTGTCAGCTATTTCCTTAAAGGGACAGATTTCTGCCCTTTCGGTTTTACTTCAGAAACTAGCAAATCTTCCGGACATTCAGTCTTTTGTTCAGGCCCTGATCAGAATCAGGCCTGTGTTTAAATCTGTTGCTTCTCATTGGAGCCTGGTTCTCCATGTTCTGCAACAGACTCCGTTTGAGCCTATGCCTTCTGTTGATATTAAACTGTTATATTGGAAAGTTTTGTTTTTGTTGGCTTTTTCTTCTGTTCGTATAGTTTCAGAATTATCTGACTTACAGTGTGACCCCCCTTATCTTATTTTTCATGCAGACAAGGCTGTCCTTAGTACTAAATTTGGTTTTCTTCCCTAGGTGGTTTCTGACCGCAATATCAATCTGGAGATTCCAGAGTTCCTTCTTTTTGTCCTAATCCTTCTTCTCAGAAGGAATGTTTGCTTCACAACCTGTATGTGATGCATGCCTACAGGCTACCAAGGATTTTTGGCAATCTTCTTCTTTGTTTGTGGTGTACGCCAGTAGCCGCAGGGGTCAAAAAGCCACTGCAACTACTCTTTCCTTTTGGCTGTGGAGTGTCATCTGATTAGCTTATGAGGAAGCTGGGCAGCAGCCTCCTGAGAGAATTACGGCTCACTCTACCCGTGCTGTGTCTTCTTCTTGGGATTTTAAGAATGAAGCATTCATGGAAAAAATCTGTAAGGCGGCTACTTGGTCCTCTTTGCATACTTTTTCAAAATGTTACAAGTTTGATGTTTTTCATCCATTAAAATGAGAGCTGCTTAAATCCTATTGGCTGATTTGAACAGCCAATAGGATTTTAGCAGCTCTAATTCCTTTTGGCTGATTCAAATTTTTCAGCCAATAGGAATGCAAGGGACACCATCTTGGATCGCGTACCTTGCATTGAAGATTCAGTGTACGGTGGCAAACGTATGAAGAGGATGCTCCGCGCCGGATGTCTTCATGATGGACCCGCACTGTGCCGCCGGGATCAAGATAGAAGATGCCGTCTGGATGAAGATTGAAATGCCTGCCTGGATGAAGACTTCTCGCCGTTTGGATGAGGACTTCTCCGCAGGGCAAGCGGGACTTCAAAAACTGTAAGTGGATCGTCGGGGGTTAGTGTTAGGCCTTTTTTAAGGATTTTTTTGGGTGTTTTTTTTAGATTAGGGTTTGGGCAGCAAAAGAGCTAAATGCCCTTTTAAGGCAATGTCCATCCAAATGCCCTTTTCAGGGCAATGGGTAGCTTAGGTTTTTTTAAATTTTGTTTTTTTTTATTTTGGGGAGATGGTTGGGTGGTGGGCTTTACTGTTAGGGGGTCTTTGTATTTTTTTTTACAGGTAAAAGAGCTAATATGTTATATTATATTATATATATTTTAAGGGCCATTGGTAGTTTATTGTAGACTAGTTTTTTTTTTATTTTGGGTGGGCTTTTTTATTTTGATAGGGCTATTAGATTAGGTGTAATTCTTTTTTATTTTTGATCATTTCGTTTGTTATTTTCTGTAATTTAGTGTTTGTTATTATTTGTAATTTAGTCTTTTTTTTGGAATTAGATACTTTGTAAAATTTAGAGTAGTGTTAGGATTTTTTTTGTGTAGCTTAGTTTATTTTAATTGGTAGTTAGTTTGATATTAGTTTAATAATTATATTAGTTTAATTGTTAGTTTAAACTTAGTTTTTTTTAATTTGACAGGTAAGTTTTAATTTAATTTGAGATAGGGAAATTTTAATTTTAATATAAAGTTTGGTGGGGCGTTAGGTTTAGGGGTTACTAGTTTAAATTAGTTTATTGCGATGTGGGGGGCTTGCTGTTTAGGGGTTAATAGGTTTATTATAGTGGTGGCGGAATTAGGGGTTAATAACTTGGGTATAGTGGGCACAATGTGGGCGGACAACAGATTAGGGGTTAATAATATTTAAATAGTGTTTGCGATGCGGGAGGGCAGCGGTTTATGGCTTAATACGTTTATTATAGTGGTGACAATGTCAGGGAGCGGCGGAATATGGGTTAATATTTTTTTAAAGTAGCAGCGATATCGGGAGCTGCAGATTAGGGGTTAATAATATTCAATATAGTATTTGCGATGCGGGAGGGCCTCGTTTAGGGTTTAATAGGTAGTTTATGGGTGTTTAGTGTACTTTGTAGCAGTTTAGTTATGAGTTTTATGTTACAGATTTGTAGCGTAAAACTCATAACTACTGTTTTTAGATGGCGTTACGGATCTTGTCGTTTTAGGCTGTAACGCTGTTTTTTAGCCAGAATGCAAAACTTGTAATGGCAGCGCTATGGGAATCCCATTAAAAAATGTAATTTTTAAGAGTGTGGTACTGACGTTACGTTACAGGCTAAAAGGCTTGCGGTACACCTATACCGACAAGACTCGTAATGGCTGCATTGTTGTTTTAATGCTGAAATGACCATATTTTCAGCGTTAAAAGATGAACGCACAACTTGTAATCTAGGTGAATGTTTTCTATATGGCTCACATGAACTAGCTCTACCCTGTTTTGAAAAGCAAATAAAAAAGCATGTGATAAGAGGTGGCCTTCAAGGGCTTAGAAATTATTATATGAGCCTTCCTAGGTTTAGCTTTCACCTAAGAAAACCAAGAGAACAAAGCAAAATTGGTGATAAAAGTAAATTGGAAAGTTGTTTAAAATTACATGCCCTATTTGAAACATGAAAGGTTTTTTTGGACTATCCCTTTAATGGATTGCAACACATAATAGAAAATGTACCAACTCCTGAGTCACCTATATTAAAGGTAATGAAGTCCTAATATATTTTAAATTAATTTCAAGGTGCAGTGGAGCAATCTTCATCCCGCAAAGATCACCACAGAACATAAATTTGTGATGTGACATGCAAGTCAAAACATGGTTAAACTTGTCTGGATTAAGGAAATTACTGTAAATGGGACTTGCTGTTTTACTGAATCTAACATAACCCCTGATCTCATTGGCATCCCATCTTCAAATTTTGTTTCAGTTAATGAAAAAAATAAAAAGACCTGTTTTTGATAAAATAGCAACCAAAATTTTGATTAGAACAGCTTATAAATAAATTTCTTTCATTTAATTGGCAAGAGTCCATGAGCTAGTGACGTATGGGATATACAATCCTACCAGGAGGGGCAAAGTTTCCCAAACCTCAAAATGCCTATAAATACACCCTTCACCACACCCACAATTCAGTTTTACAAATTTTGCCTCCTGTGGAGGTGGTGAAGTAAGTTTGTGCTTGATTTCTACGTTGATATGCGCTTCTCAGCATTTTGAAGCCCGATTCCTCTCAGAGTACAGCGAATGTCAGAGGGATGTGAAGGGAGTATCACCTATTGAATGCTATGGTTTTCCTTGCGGGAAATCTTTTTCATAGGTTCTCTGTTATCGGTCGTAAAGATTCATCTCCTACCTCCCTTTTCAGATCGATGATATACTCTCATATTCCATTACCTCTACTCATAACCGTTTCAGTACTGGTTTGGCTATCTGCTATACGTGGATGGGTGTCTTTCGCTAAGTATGTTTTCATTACTTAAGACACTCTCAGCTATCGTTTGGCACTTTATGTATTAATATATAGTTCTAAATATATGTATTGTACATATATTTGCCATGAGTCAGGTTTATGCATATTTCCTTTCATATTTGGGGAAAAAAACACATTTAGGAAATATTTTTAGTCTTTTTTTCAAATTGACTGCTTTTTCATTAGGTTTTCGCAGGCAAAATTAGGCTCGCAAGGTCGCATAATGCCAATGGTTATTGCGTCATTTTTGGTGCGAGAATTGTTTTGGCGCGAAGGTACGTCCGGTGACACAAATCCGTAATTTCCTTGCACAAGGTTGCGTCTGTGATGACGCAAGTGTGTCATTTCTGGCTGTTGTTAGCGACAGAAAATGTAATTTTGCATTTTGCGTCATACTTGGCACTAAATAATTTAATTATTTAAAACCCCATTCCTATATGCCTCTTGCCTTTTTCTATGTCAGAGGGCTATGCTGTTTGCATTTTTTCCCATTCTTGAAACAGCCATATAAGGAAATTGATAATTTTGCTTTATATGTTGTTTTTTCTCTTACATTTGCAAGATGTCTCAATCTTATCCTGTCTCAGAAACCACTGGTGGATTCCTGCTGCCTGATAACAGCTCTACCAAAGGTAAGTGTATCTGTTGTAAATTTGTGGAGATTATATCTCAAGCTGTGGTATGTAATAGTTGTCATGATAAGCTTTTACATGCAGAGAATATGTCCATCAGTAATAGTACAATGCCTGTTGTTCCTTCAACATCTAATGTACATGATATACCTGTGAATATAAAAGATTGTGTTGCTGATGCAATTCAGAAGGCTTTGTCTGCTATCCCGCCTTCTAATAAACGTAAAAGGTATTATAAAACTTCTCATAAAGTTGATGAAATTTCAAATGACCGACAACATACTGAATTATCCTCTTCTGATGAGGATCTATCTGATTCAGAAGATCCTTCCTCAGATATTGACACTGAAAAATCTACTTTTTTATTTAAAAAGGAGTATATTCGTATATTCCTCAGACGGAGGCGGTGGATGCATTAGCAGTTCCTTGGTGTTACCAACCTGCTTATATTTTCCTGCCTCTAGTTCTTCTTCCAAGAGTGATCTCCAAGATCATCATGGAACAATTGTTTGTGTTGCTGGTAGCTCCAGCTTGGCCTCACAGGTTTTCGTATGCGAATCTTGTTCGGATGTCCTTTTGCCAACCATGGCTATTTCTTTTAAGACCAGACCTTCTGTCTCAAGGTCCATTTTTCCATCAGGATCTCAAATCATTAAATTTGAAGGTATGGAAATTGAACGCCTAGTGCTTAGTCATAGAGGTTTCTCTGACTCAGTGGTTAATACTATGTTATAGGCTCGTAAATCTGTTTCTAGGAAAATTTATTATCTAGTTTGGAAGACTTATATTTCATGGTGTTCTTCTCATAAATTTTCCTGGCATTCTTTTAGAATTCCTAGAATTTTACAGTTTCTTCAGGATGGTTTGGATAAAGGTTTGTCTGCAAGTTACTTGAAGGGACAAATCTCTGCTCCTTCTGTTTTATTTCACAGAAAGATTGCTAAGCTTCCTGATATTCACTGTTTTATACAGGCTTTGGTCCGTATCAAGCCTGTCATTAAATCAATTTCTCCTCATTGGAGTCTTAATTTGGTTTTGAAGGCTTTACAGACTGCTCTGTTTGAGCCTATGCATTCATTGGACATTAAACTACTATAAGAGTTTCCGAATTATCTGCCCTTTCTTGTGAATCTCCTTTTCTGATTTTCCATCAGGATAAGGCAGTTTTGCGGACTTCATTTAAATTTCTACCTAAGGTTGTGAATTCTAACAACATTAGTAGAGAAATTGTTATTCCTTCTTTGTGTCCTAATCCTAAGAATTCTTTGGAGAGATCCTTACATTCTTTGGATGTTGAAAGAGCTTTGAAATATTGTGTTGAAGCTACTAAAGATTTCAGGAAGACTTCTAGTCTATTTGTTATCTTTTCTGGTTCTAGGAAAGGTCAGAAGGCTTCTGCCATTTCCTTGGCATCTTGGTTAAAGCTTTTGATTCATCAGGCTTATTTGGAGTCGGGTCAGGCCCCGCCTCAGTGAATTACAGCTCATTCTACTAGATCAGTCTCCACTTCGTGGGCTTTTAAGAATGAAGCTTCAGTTGATCAGATTTGCAAAGCAGCAACTTAGTCTTCTTTACATACATTTACTAAATTCTACCGTTTTGATGTATTTGCTTCAGAAGCAGTCTTTGGTAGAAAAGTTTTTCAGGCAACTGTTTCAGTTTGATTCCTCTGCTTATGTTTACGTTTTTTCTTTTCATTTATGAGAATAAACTTATATTTTGGGTTGTGGATTACATTTTTCAGCGGAAAATGGCTGTTATTATTTTTATCCCTCCCTCTCTAGTGACTCTTCTGTGGAGTTCCACATCTTGGGTATTACTATCCCATACGTCACTAGCTCATGGACTCTTGCCAATTACATGAAAGAAAACATAATTTATGTAAGGATTTATCTGATAAATTAATTTCTTTCATATTGGCAAGAGTCCATGAGACCCACCCTTTTTATGGTGGTTATGATTTTTTTGTATAAAGCACAATTGTTTCCACATTCCTTTGTTGATGCTTTTTACTCCTTTCTTTTTCAACCCACTACTTGGCTATTCATTAAACTGAATTGTGGGTGTGGTGTGGGGTGCATTTATAGTCATTTTGAGGTTTGGGAAACTTTGCCCCTCCTGGTAGGATTGTATATCCCATATGTCACTAGCTCATGGACTCTTGCCAATATGAAAGAAATTAATTTATCAGGTAAGTTCTTACATAAATTATGTTTCTTTCATGTAATTGGCAAGAGTCCATGAGCTAGTGACGTATAGGCTATACAATCCTACCAGGAGGAGCAAAGTTTCTCAAACCTCAAAATGCCTATAAATACACCCCTCACCACACCCACAATTCAGTTTTGCAAACTTTGCCTCCTATGTAGGTGGTGAAGTAAGTTTGTGCTAAGATTTCTAAGTTGACATGCGCTTCTCAGCATTTTGAAGCCCGATTCCTCTCAGAGTACAGCGAATGTCAGAGGGATGTGGAGAGTATTACCTATTGAATGCAATGATTTTCCTAACGGGGATCTTTTTCATAGGTTTTCTGTTATCGGTCGTAGAGATTCATCTCATACCTCCCTTTTCAGATCGACGATATACTCTCATATACCATTAAATCTACTGATAACTGTTTCAGTACTGGTTTGGTTATCTGCTATATGTGGATGGGTGTCTTTGGGTATGTTTTTATTTCTTAAAACACCTCAGCTATGGTTTGGCACTTTATGCATTTATATAAAGTTCTAAATATATGTATTGTACTTATATTTGCCATGAGTCAGGTTCATGTATTTCCTTTTGCAGATTGTCAGTTTCACATTGGGAAAGTTAATATTGAGAAATATTTTTCTTACCTGGGGTTTAGTCTTTTTTTCAATTGACTACTTGTTCAAATTGCGGGCTGTCTTAGGTTCGAGGGTGCGCTAAATGCTACTCTTTATTGCGTCATTCTTGGCACGAAAATTTGTTGGTGTGAAAGGCACGTCCATTGACGCAAGTTCGTCATTTCCGGCATCATACTTGACACAGGGGTTCACACAGGGTTGCGTCGCTAGTGACGCGAGTTTGTCATTTCCGGACATGGTTGGTGCCAAAACATTTTTCAGTTACGTTGTGCGTCATACTTGGCGCCAAACTTTTTTCATTATTTATTGCCCCATTGCTTTCGCCTCTTGCCTTTTGCTATGTCAGAGGGCTATGTTATTTGCTTTTTTTCCCATTTCTGAAACTGTCATATAAGGAAATTGATAATTTTGCTTTATATGTTGTTTTTTCTTTTACATTTTGCAAGATGTCTCAATCTGATCCTGCCTCAGAAGTATCTGCTGGAACTTTGCTGCCTGACATCGGTTCTACCAAAGCTAAGTGCATTTGTTGTAAAATTGTGGAGATTATATCTCCAAATGTCATTTGTAATAGTTGTCATGATAAACTTTTACATTCAGATAGAGTATCCATCTGTAATAGTACATTGCCGGTTGCAGTTCCCTCAACTTCTAATGTACATGATATACCTATGAATTTTAAAGAATTTGTTACTGATTCTATTCAGAAGGCTTTGTCTGCATTTCCACCTTCTAATAAGCGTCTTTTAAAACTTCTGATAAAGGTGATGAAATTTCAAATGACCGACAGCATAATGAATTATCCACCTTTGATGAGGATCTATCTGATTCAGAAGATTCTTCCTCAGACATTGACACTGACAAATCTACTTATTTATTTAAAATAGAGTATATGCATTCTTTGTTAAAAGAAGTGTTAATACCTTTGGATATTGAGGATGCTAGTCCTCTTGATATTAAAACCAGTAAACGTTTAGATGCTGTGTTTAAACCTACTGTGGTTACTCCAGAGGTTTTTCCTATTCCTGATGCTATTTCTGACATGATTTCTAAGGAATGGAATAAGCCAGGTACTCCTTTTAAGCCTTCTGCAAGGTTTAAAAAATTGTATCCTTTACCAGCAATTGCAATAGAGTTTTGGGAAAAGATCCCCAAAGTTGATGGGGCTATTTCTACTCTTGCTAAACGAACCACTATTCCTATGGAAGATAGTACTTCCTTTAAAGATCCTTTAGATAGGAAGATTGAATCTTATCTAAGGAAAGCCTATTTATATTCAGATCATCTTCTTAGGCATGCAATTACTTTGGCTGATGTTGCAGCTGCTTCAACTTTTTGGTTGGAGAATTTAGGGCAAAAAGAATTGGATTCTGACATATCTAGCATTGTTCGCTTACTGCAACATGCTAATCATTTTATTTGTGATGCCATTTTTGATATTATCAAAATTGATGTTAGATCCATGTCTTTAGCTATTTGAGCTAGAAGAGCCTTGTGGCTTAAATCTTGGAATGCTGATATGACATCTAAATCTAGATTGCTATCTCTTTCTTTCCAAGATAATAATTTATTTGGTTCTCAGTTGGATTCTATTATTTCAACTGTTACTGGGGGGAAAGGAGTTTTTTTGCCTCAGGATAAATAACCTAAGGGTAAATCTAAGGCTTCTAATCATTTCCGTTCCTTTCGTCAAAATAAGGAACAAAAACATAATACTTCCCCCAAGGAATCTGTTTCCAATTGGAAGCCTTCCTCAAATTGGAATAAATCCAAGCCTTTTAAGAAACCAAAGTCAGCCCCTAAGTCCGCATGAAGGTGCGGCCCTCATTCCAGCTCAGCTGGTAGGGGGCAGATTAAGGTTTTTCAAGGATGTTTGGGCAAATTCTGTCCAAAATCAATGGATTCAGAGCATTGTCTCTCAGGGGTACTGAATAGGATTCAGAGTAAGACCTCCTGTGAGAAGATTTTTTCTCTCACGCATCCCAGTGAATCCAGTAAAAGCTCTGGCTTTCCTGAAGTGTGTTTCAGATCTGGAGATTTCAGGGGTTATCATTCCAGTTCCCTTTCATTAACAAGGCCTGGGGTTTTATTCAAATCTATTCATTGTCCCGAAGAAAGAAAATTCATTCAGACCAGTTCTGGATCTGAAAATTTTGAATCGTTATGTAAGAGTACCAACTTTCAAGATGGTGACTATAAGGACTATTCTGCCTTTTGTTCAGCAAGGACATTATATGTCCACAATAGACTTGCAGGATGCATACCTTCATATTCCGATTCATCCAGATCACTATCAGTTTCTGAGATTCTCTTTTCTAGACAAGCATTACCAATTTGTTTCTCTTCCATTTGGCCTAGCAACAGCTCCAAGAATCTTTACAAAGGTTCTGGGTGCCCTACTCTCTGTAATCAGAGAACAGGGTATTACGGTGTTTCCTTATTTGGACGATATCTTGGTACTAGCTCAGTCTTTACGCTCTGCAGAATCTCACACAAATCAACTTGTGTTGTTTCTTTGAAAACATGGTTGGAGGATCAATTTACCAAAAAATATTTTAATTCCTCAGACAAGGGTCACCTTTCTAGGTTTCCAGATAGATTCAGTGTCCATGACTCTGTCTCTAACAGACAAGAGATATTTGAAATTGGTTGCAGCATGTTGGCACCTTCAGTCTCAGTTATTCCCTTCAGTGGCTATGTGCATTGAAGTTTTAGGCCTCATGACTGCAGCATCGGACGCGATTCCTTTTGTTAGTTTTCACATGAGACCTCTCCAGCTTTGCATGCTGAATCAGTGGTGCAGGGATTATACAAAGATATCCCAATTAATATCCTTAAATCCCAATGTTTGACACTCTCTGACGTGGTGGTTAAATCACCAGTGTTTAGTTCAAGGGGCCTCTTTTGTTCGGCCAACCTGGACTGTGATCACAACAGATACGAGTCTTTCAGGTTGGGGAGCTGTCTGGGGATCTCTGACAGCACAAGGAGTTTGTAAATCTCAAGAGGCGAGATTACCAATCAATATTTTAGAACTCCGTACAATTCTCAGAGCTCTTCAGTTTTGGCCTCTGTTGAAGAGAGAACCGTTCATTTGTTTTCAGACAAACAATATCACAATGGTGGCATATGTCAATCATCAGGGTGGGACTCACAGTCCCCTAGCTATGAAAGAAGTATCTCGGATACTTGTTTGGGCGGAATCCAGCTCTTGTCTAATTTCTACGGTTCATATCCCAGGTGTAGACAATTGGGAGGCAGATTATCTCAGCCATCAGACTTTACATCCAGGGGAGTGGTCTCTCCATCCGGGTGTGTTCTCTCAGATTGTTCAGATGTGGGGTCTTCCAGAAATAGATCTGATGGCCTCTCATCTAAACAAGAAACTTCCCAGATACCTGTCCAGGTTCAGGGATTCTCAGGCGGAAGCAGTGGATGCGCTGACACTTCCTTGGTGTTATCAACCTGCTTATATCTTCCTGTCTCTAGTTCTTCTTCCGAGAGTGATCTCCAAGATCATCATGGAACAATCGTTTGTGTTGCTGGTGGCTCCAGCATGGCCCCACAGGTTTTGGTATGCGGATCTTGTTTGGATGTCCAGTTGCCAACCTTGGCCACTTCCGTTAAGGCCGGACCTACTGTCTCAAGGTCCGTTTTTCCATCAGGATCTCAAATCATTAAATTTGAAGGTATGGAAATTGAACGCTTAGTATTAAGTCATAGAGGTTTCTCTGACTCAGTAATTAATACTATGTTACAAGCTCGTAAATCTGTCTCTAGAAAGATTTATTATCGAGTTTGGAAGATTTACATTTCATGGTGTTCTTCTCATAAATTCTCTTGGCATTCTTTTAGAATTCCTAGAATTTTACAGTTTCTCCAGGATGGTTTGGATAGGGGTTTGTCTGCAAGTTCCTTGAAGGGACAAATCTCTGCTCTTTCAGTTTTATTTCACAGAAAGATTTCTAAACTTCCTGATATTCACTGTTTTGTTCAGTCTTTAGTTTGAATTAAGCCTGTCATTAAATCAATTTCTCCTCCTTGGAGTCTTAATTTGGTTTTGAAGGCGTTACAGGCTCCTCCGTTTGAGCCTATGCATTCTTTGGACATTAAACTACTTTCTTGGAAAGTGTTGTTCCTTTTGGCCATCTCTTCTGCTAGAAGAGTTTCTGAGCTATCTGCTCTTTCTTGTGAATTTCCTTTTCTGATTTTTCATCAAGATAAGGCAGTTTTGTGGACTTCATTTGAATTTTTACCTAAGGTTGTGAATTCTAACAACATTAGTAGAGAAATTGTTGTCCCTTCCTTGTATCCTAATCATAATTCCTAAGAATCCTTTGGAAAGATCCTTACATTCTTTGGATGTGGTTAGAGCTTTGAAATATTATGTTGAAGCTACTAAAGATTTCAGGAAGACTTCTAGTCTATTTGTTATATTTTCTGGTCCTAGGAAAGGTCAGAAGGCCTCTGCTATGGCCTCTTGGTTAAAGCTTTTGATTCTTCAAGCTTACAGGGAGTGCAGAATTATTAGGCAAGTTGTATTTTTGAGGATTAATTGTATTATTGAACAACAACCATGTTCTCAATGAACCCAAAAAACTCATTAATATCAAAGCTGAATAGTTTTGGAAGTAGTTTTTAGTTTGTTTTTAGTTATAGCTATTTTAGGGGGATATCTGTGTGTGCAGGTGACTATTACTGTGCATAATTATTAGGCAACTTAACAAAAAACAAATATATACCCATTTCAATTATTTATTTTTACCAGTGAAACCAATATAACATCTCAACATTCACAAATATACATTTCTGACATTCAAAAACAAAACAAAAACAATTCAGTGACCAATATAGCCACCTTTCTTTCCAAGGACACTCAAATACCTGCCATCCATGGATTCTGTCAGTGTTTTGATCTGTTCACCATCAACATTGCGTGCATCAGCAACCACAGCCTCCCAGACACTGTTCAGAGAGGTGTACTGTTTTCCCTCCTTGTAAATCTCACATTTGATGATGGACCACAGGTTCTCAATGGGGTTCAGATCAGGTGAACAAGGAGGCCATGTCATTAGATTTTCTTCTTTTATACCCTTTCTTGCCAGCCACGCTGTGGAGTACTTGGACGCGTGTGATGGAGCATTGTCCTGCATGAAAATCATGTTTTTCTTGAAGGATGCAGACTTCTTCCTGTACCACTGCTTGAAGAAGGTGTCTTCCAGAAACTGGCAGTAGGACTGGGAGTTGAGCTTGACTCCATCCTCAACCCGAAAAGGCCCCACAAGCTCATCTTTGATGATACCAGCCCAAACCAGTACTCCACCTCCACCTTGCTGGCGTCTGAGTCGGACTGGAGCTCTCTGCCCTTTACCAATCCAGCCACGGGCCCATCCATCTGGCCCATCAAGACTCACTCTCATTTCATCAGTCCATAAAACCTTAGAAAAATCAGTCTTGAGATATTTCTTGGCCCAGTCTTGACGTTTCAGCTTGTGTGTCTTGTTCAGTGGTGGTTGTCTTTCAGCCTTTCTTACCTTGGCCATGTCTCTGAGTATTGCACACCTTGTGCTTTTGGGCACTCCAGTGATGTTGCAGCTCTGAAATATGGCCAAACTGGTGGCAAGTGGCATCTTGGCAGCTGCACGCTTGACTTTTCTCAGTTCATGGGCAGTTATTTTGCGCCTTGGTTTTTCCACACGCTTCTTGCGACCCTGTTGACTATTTTGAATGAAACGCTTGATTGTTCGATGATCACGCTTCAGAAGCTTTGCAATTTTAAGAGTGCTGCATCCCTCTGCAAGATATCTCACTATTTTTTACTTTTCTGAGCCTGTCAAGTCCTTCTTTTGACCCATTTTGCCAAAGGAAAGGAAGTTGCCTAATAATTATGCACACCTGATACAGAGTGTTGATGTCATTAGACCACACCCTTTCTCATTACAGAGATGCACATCACCTAATATGCTTAATTGGTAGTAGGCTTTCGAGCCTATACAGCTTGGAGTAAGACAACATGCATAAAGAGGATGATGTGGTCAAAATACTCATTTGCCTAATAATTCTGCACTCCCTGTATTTGGAGTCGGGTCAAGCCCCGCCTCAGAGAATTTTAGCTCATTCTACTAGATCAGTCTCCACTTCGTGGGCTTTTAAGAATGAAGCTTCAGTTGATCAGATTTGCAAAGCAGCAACTTGGTCCTCTTTGCATACATTTACTAAATTCTACCGTTTTGATGTATTTGCTTCTTCTGAAGCAGTTTTTGGTAGAAAAGTTCTTCAGGCAGCTGTTTCAGTTTGATTCTTCTGCTGCTATTTTAAGTTTTTTTTTTCTTCATGAGAATAACTTATATTTGGGTTGTGGATTATTTTTTCAGCATTTGGTTGTTGTTTATTTTTTATCCCTCCCTCTCTAGTGACTCTTGCGTGGAGTTCCACATCTTGGGTATTTGATATCCCATACATCACTAGCTCATGGACTCTTGCCAATTACATGAAAGAAAACATAATTTATGTAAGAACTTACCTGATAAATTCATTTCTTTCATATTAGCAAGAGTCCATGAGGCCCACCCTTTTTTGTGGTGGTTATGATTTTTTTTTATAAAGCACAATTATTTCCAAATTCCTTTGTTGATGCTTTTTACTCCTTTCTTTATCACCCCACTACTTGGCTATTCATTAAACTGAACTGTGGGTGTGGTGAGGGGTGTATTTATAGGCATTTTGAGGTTTGGGAAACTTTGCCCCTCCTGGTAGGATTGTGTATCCCATACGTCACTAGCTCATGGACTCTTGCCAATATGAAAGAAATGAATTTATCAGGTAAGTTCTTACATAAATTATGCTTTTTTACCTTTTTTTTTTTGGTTTCCGCCTTTTCGCCTGCCTGCTACGCATATCACGTGGTTGACATGTGATTGATACCTAGTGGGTCACAGATCATCTTAACCTATTGGCTCAGCTCAGCCGGAACTGAGACTATTCCCATTGGCGGCTTTGGCGGCACATTGGCTCCTGACTGCATGTGTAATATCCTCAATCGGCTTGTGAATGCACATGTAGTCAGTGAGTGGGACAGCAGTGTGTTTGCAGCGCGGACAGTAGTCAGTGCAACTCACAGAGCTCTGAGGGTGGCAGCTTAAATGCTGAGCTGAAGTCAGAAGTCAAAGTGTTGTGTTTTTTTGCAGCTAGCTCCCAGTAGTGCAGTGCTGCTCCTGCTCTTGATATATGCATAGGTGATGAAATGCGAGTGTCTTTGTCTAATATTTCACTAAATATTCAGAAACTGTGTTTATCCCATCAACCTCATACATCCTATTAAAATAGTAAGTAGCTATTGGTGTTATTAAACTTTTTTTAATTCTTGCACATACTTACATACTGTTACTTGTAAATACATTTTGTTATTATATAATTTATGTATCTGTCCGTATCTCTTTAACCCCTTAACGACTGAGGACGTGTAGGGTACGTCCTCAGAAAAACATAATTTATGTAAGAACTTACCTGATAAATTCATTTCTTTCATATTAGCAAGAGTCCATGAGCTAGTGACGTATGGGATATACATTCCTACCAGGAGGGGCAAAGTTTCCCAAACCTCAAAATGCCTATAAATACACCCCTCACCACACCCACAATTCAGTTTAACGAATAGCCAAGAAGTGGGGTGATAAGAAAAAAAGTGCGAAAGCATATAAAATAAGGAATTGGAATAATTGTGCTTTATACAAAATCATAACCACCACAAAAAAAGGGCGGGCCTCATGGACTCTTGCTAATATGAAAGAAATGAATTTATCAGGTAAGTTCTTACATAAATTATGTTTTCTTTCATGTAATTAGCAAGAGTCCATGAGCTAGTGACGTATGGGATAATGACTACCCAAGAAGTGGATCTTTCCACACAAGAGTCACTAGAGAGGGAGGGATAAAATAAAGACAGCCAATTCCTGCTGAAAAATCCACACCCAAAATAAAGTTTAACGAAAAACATAAGCAGAAGATTCAAACTGAAACCGCTGCCTGAAGTACTTTTCTACCAAAGACTGCTTCAGAAGAAGAAAATACATCAAAATGGTAGAATAATTTGTTACCCTGGAAAGAAATGGAAAGTAAAGTTGATTTAGAAGCCATATCAGCATTCCAAGTTTTAAGCCATAAAGCTCTTCTAGCTAAAATAGCTAGAGACATAAACCTGACATCAACTCTGATAATATCAAAAATGGCATCACAGATAAAATTATTAGCATGTTGAAGAAGAATAATAATATCATGAGAATCACGATGTGTTACTTGTTGCGCTAAAGTTTCCAACCAAAAAGTTGAAGCTGCAGCAACATTAGCCAAAGATATAGCAGGTCTAAGAAGATTACCTGAACACAGATAAGCTTTTCTTAGAAAGGACTCCATTTTCCTATCTAGAGGATCCTTAAACGAAGTACCATCTGACGTAGGAATAGTAGTACGTTTAGCAAGGGTAGAAATAGCCCCATCAACTTTAGGGATCTTGTCCCAAAATTCTAATCTGTCAGGCGGCACAGGATATAATTGCTTAAAACGTTTAGAAGGAGTAAATGAATTACCCAAATTATCCCATTCTTTGGAAATTACTGCAGAAATAGCATCAGGGACAGGAAAAACTTCTGGAATAACTACAGGAGTTTTAAAAACCTTATTTAAACGTTTAGATTTAGTATCAAGAGGACCAGAATCCTCTATTTCTAAAGCAAATAGGACTTCTTTAAATAAAGAACGAATAAATTCCATTTTAAATAAATATGAAGATTTATCAGCATCAACCTCTGAGACAGAATCCTCTGAACCAGAGGAATCATCAGAATCAGAATGATGATGTTCAGTTAAAAATTCATCTGTAGGGAGAGAAGTTTTAAAAGATTTTTTATGTTTACTAGAAGGAGAAATAACAGACATAGCCTTCTTTATGGATTCAGAAACAAAATCTCTTATATTATCAGGAACATTCTGCACCTTAGATGTTGAAGGAACTGCAACAGGCAATGGTACTTTACTAAAGGAAATATTATCTGCTTTAACAAGTTTGTCATGACAATCAATACAAACAACAGCTGGAGAAATAGCTACCAAAAGTTTACAGCAGATACACTTAGCTTTGGTAGATTCAGCACTTGACAGCGATTTTCCTGTAGTATCTTCTGACTCAGATGCAACGTGAGACATCTTGCAATATGTAAGAGAAAAAACAACATATATATAAAGCAAAATTGATCAAATTCCTTAAATGACAGTTTCAGGAATGGGAAAAAATGCCAAAGAACAAGCTTCTAGCAACCAGAAGCAATAAAAAATGAGACTGAAATAATGTGGAGACAAGAGTGACGCCCATATTTTTTCGCGCCAAATAAGACGCCCACATTATTTGGCGCCTAAATGCTTTTTGGCGCCAAAAATGACGCCACATCCGGAACGCCGACATTTTTGGCGCAAAATAACGTCAAAAAGTGACGCAACTTCCGGCGACACGTATGACGCCGGAAACGGAAATAGAATTTTTGCGCCAAAAAAGTCCGCGCCAAGAATGACGCAATAAAATGAAGCATTTTCAGCCCCCGCGAGCCTAACAGCCCACAGGGAAAAAGTCAAATTTTAAGGTAAGAAAAAATGTTAAATTAAAATGCATTATCCCAAATATGAAACTGACTGTCTGAAAAATAAGGAAAGTTGAACATTCTGAGTCAAGGCAAATAAATGTTTGAATACATATATTTAGAACTTTATAAACAAAGTGCCCAACCATAGCTAGGAGTGTCACAAAAAATAAGACTTACTTACCCCAGGACACTCATCTACATATAGTAGATAGCCAAACCAGTACTGAAACGAGAATCAGTAGAGGTAATGGTATATATAAGAGTATATCGTCGATCTGAAAAGGGAGATAAGAGATGAATCTCTACGACCGATAACAGAGAACCTATGAAATAGACCCCTTAGAAGGAGATCACTGCATTCAAATAGGCAATACTCCTCACATCCCTCTGACATTCACTGCACGCTGAGAGGAAAACCGGGCCCCAACTTGCTGCGGAGCGCATATCAACGTAGAATCTAGCACAAACTTACTTCACCACCTCCATCGGAGGCAAAGTTTGTAAAAACTGAATTGTGGGTGTGGTGAGGGGTGTATTTATAGGCATTTTGAGGTTTGGGAAACTTTGCCCCTCCTGGTAGGAATGTATATCCCATACGTCACTAGCTCATGGACTCTTGCTAATTACATGAAAGAAAAAGGCAGTTAACGCCTGAGAACGTACCCTGCACGTCCTCAGTGTGGAAAGCAGCTGGAAGCGATCCTGCTCGCTTCCAGCTGCTTTCCGGTTATTGCAGTGATGCCTCGATATGGAGGCATCCTGCAATAACCTTTTTAAGCCATCCGGTGCAGAGAGAGCCACTCTGTGGCCCTCTCTGCACCGGAGATCAGTGGCTTTCCTCGTTGGTGGGTGGGAGCCGGACCGGGAGGCGGGTGGCGGCCATCGTTGGCACTAGTGATGTGGAGGGGGGCGGGATCGTGGGCGGGGATGCCCGGGGGCACACACGGGCGCGCGCGCGTGCACGGGAGGGCGGGGGCAGGCGCGTGCACGGGTGGGAAACGCTACACTACAGCAAAAAGTTTAATAAAATGCTAAAAAAAGGGGAATACAAGTTTCAAAAATATCAATCTATCAAGGTGTGGGGGTTGGTCTGTGGGGGTAGGGAAGCTACACTACAGGAAAAAAAAACCAGAAACAAAAAAAAACATTTTTTTCTGCAAGTTGGGTACTGGCAGACAGCTGCCAGTACCCAAGATGGCCCCCAATAATGCAGAGGGGGAGGGTTAGAGAGCTGTTTTGGGGGGGATCAGGGAGGTTGGGGGCTAAGGGGGGATCCCACACAGCAGCATATGTAAATATGCTATAAAAAATTTTTTTAAAAAAAATTAAAAACCTTTTATTTTAGTACTAGCAGACTTTCTGCCAGTACTTAAGATGGCGGGGACAATTGTGGGGTGGGGGAGGGAAGGGAGCTGTTTGGGAGGGATCAGGGGGTGGGATGTGTCAGGTGGGAGGCTGATCTCTACACTAAAGCTAAAATTAACCCTGCAAGCTCCCTACAAACTACCTAATTAACCCCTTCACTGCTAGCCATAATACACGTGTGATGTGCAGCAGTATTTAGCGGCCTTCTAATTACCAAAAAGCAACGCCAAAGTCATATATGTCTGCTATTTCTGAACAAAGGGGATCCCAGAGAAGCATTTACAACCATTTGTGCCATAATTGCACAAGCTGTTTGTAAATAATTTCAGTGAGAAACCTAAAATTGTGAAAAATTTAGCATTTTTTTTTATTTGATCGCATTTGGCGGTGAAATGGTGGCAAGAAATATACCAAAATGGGCCTAGATCAATACTTTGGGATGTCTTCTAAAAAAAAATATATACATGTCAATGGATATTCAGGGATTCCTGAAAGATATTAGTGTTCCAATGTAACTAGCGCTAATTTTGAAAAAAAGTGGTTTTGAAATAGCAAAGTGCTACTTGTATTTATGGACCTATAACTTGCAAAAAAAGCAAAGAACATGTAAACATTGGGTATTTCTAAACTCAGGACAAAATTTAGAAACCGTTTAGCATGTTTTTTTTTTTGGTGGTTGTAGATGTGTAAAAGATTTTGGGGGTCAAAGTTAAAAAAGTGTGTTTTTTTCCATTTTTTCCTCATATTTTATAATTTTTTTTATAGTAAATTATAAGATATGATGAAAATAATGTTATCTTTAGAAAGTCCATTTAATGGCGAGAAAAACTGTATATAATATGTGTGGGTACAGTAAATGAGTAAGAGGAAAATTATAGCTAAGCACAAACACAGCAAAAATGTCAAAATAGCCTTGGTCCCAAACGGACAGAAAATGGAAAAGTGCTGTGGTCATTAAGGGGTTAAACAAGTTAGTTTAACCTCCTGTTTGCTAGTACAACTGAATTACTGTGTCACAAAATGATGTAGTAGGTCTAAAAAGTGTGTCATCAACATGAAAAGTTTGGAAAGCTCTGATCTAGATCTTACTAACAATTATTTAAAGGGACAGTCTACCCCAGAATTGTTTTTGTTTACAAAGATATATACTCGCTTTATTACCCACTCCCCAGTTTTGCATAACTAACACGGTAATACTTTTTACCTCTATATGATTACCTTGTATCTAAGCCTCTGCAGACTGCCCCCTTATTTCAGTTATTTTGAAAGACTTGCACTTTATCCAATTAGTGCCCTCTCATAAGTAACTCCACGGGCCTGAGCACAATGTTATCTAATATGGAGCACATGAACTAACGCCATCTAGCTGTATTTTTTTTTTAAATGCCTTCAGATAAGGGCTTAAAAATTTGCATATGAGCCTACCTAGGTAAAGCTTTCAACTAAGAATACCAAGAGAACAAAGCAAATTTGATGATAAAAGTAAATTGAAAAGTTGTTTAAAATAACATGCCCTATCTGAATCATGAAAGTTAAATTTTGACTAGACTGTCCCTTAAAATTTATTTGTGAAGGACCAAAATAGTTTTTTGATCCAGTGTAAAATAATGTACATGAATACCATATCATTTTATTTTCTAATCTTTTGTTTGTCCACAAGCAAAATTTCACTAAGCCAGCCGCAGGACATTTTTTTCTTTACTGCATCTAAAAAATTATGTTTTAAAATTCACTATAGTTTTTTTTTTATTAGATATTTTATTTTGGCATTGTGTTCTTGTCCATTAATAGCATTGTGGGATATGTCATGATTAGCCAGTGAGCAATCGGTCCCACAAATTTACATTCCCTTTTAGTCTCTGTATCAATGTAAGTATCTTTATCTTGTTCATGCAGTGACATTCTAACTTGTTTACTTGCTGCTCATTTAGATACAATTTCTTTTAAGTTTAATGCCATTTTACTGTCTTGGGACTAAAAACTGATGCAATACTTTTTAATGCATTACTAAGTAAAATCCTCATATGGAGAAAAATGAGAATAGATGTACATTTGTGTTCTTCAGATAACTAAATGAAGTATGAAATAGATTTATTTTCAAGGTGTCTATTCTTGAGATTCTTCACAGAAAATAATTGTTTTGTTAAAGGTCTATTAAATCCCTTGTAAACTGAATAGATAATATTTAATCATGAACCTTTAGGTCTAGGAAAGGAATATTGTTTGTTTGTTTTTTGTTGCTGTATTTCAATAATAGTGATTTACTACATTATATTTTTGTGATCCTGATCTGTTTTGATGCTGTTGTGTAAATCCAATATATTTCCCCTTCAACCATAAACATAGTCATGGTATATCGCGCTTTTCTTCCTTTGACATATATTTGTATCCTGTACTAATGCGTGTGAATGTTTTCAATCTGTTACATTATCTCTTTGTCTTTATAAGCCAGCTTTTATTTCCTATAAAAAGCTAAAACAACCAATTCTAAACCAATGGTAGATAGCATGATCCTATCTTAAAAAATCTTTGTGTACCTTTCGTAGCCACATCAAAGTTGCCTGTAGACATTTCCTTCTGCTGATTTCCTTGCAAAGTTTAGCAATTGTATTAGAATCCTGACAGAAACATCCTTTTCCTTTTTAACAAAAGAATTTGCCTCTTTTTCAAGTCTTATTCTGAAAGACTTTAACTTTTGAACTTTTTTGAGTGCCCCATTTAAATACTTAGATACAATCAGAAGATTTGTGAGACATGATATTCAATATCTGATTATAAACAGACAGTAAGCTGCAATGCATTTCAAACTATATTCTAAAAAAGAATCGAAAACAGTCTTGGATAGGCCAAATATTTCACAATAGTACTCAATAAATGATAGAAGGAAAACACTTTAGGGATATCCATCTTGAATATAGTTGGTTATGTTTTCAAAGCTGTAAAAATATATATTTTGAATTATGCTACCTAAAAATAGGAAATAGGACTACTTACAGATTTAGTAATACAGTTTCAAATTTACACTATGATTTGGGATGTTCTACAAAGGAATCCATTTCTAGAATGTAACTAATAGATAAATACTGTCATTTGCAGGAAAAAAAAGTCACATTTATTTAATGAAGAATCTGAAAGAGACATTAAACCCCCCAACAAATATTTCATGATTCAGACATAGCATGCAGTTTTAAAAATCTTTCCAATTTAATTCTATTATCTAATTTGCTATGCTCTCTTGGCATCCTTTGTTGAAAAACATACCAAGGTTGGCTCAGGAACTGGGTGTTCCCACTAGTGCATTGCTGCTCCTTCACCAAAGGATACAAAAAGAACAAAGCAACCATTAAAATATAAGTAAAATAGAAAGTTGTTTAAAATTGTACGCTTTATCTGATTCATAAAAGAAAAATGTTGGTTTTCATGTCTCTTTTGGTCATGGATGGAGAAAATTACAGCACATTGAAAAGCTATTTGTTTTTATTTCTTTTTTTTTGGTAACCAGTTAATCCTGCAATTCAGAATTAGACAAAATGTTAATATCTATGTGTTTTTTTATGCTGACGTGTAAATGTAAAGTATAAAAACTCTAAACACAAATATTAAAGGGACATAATACTCATATGCTAAATCACTTGAAACTGATGCAGGAGAAATGTAAAAAGCTGACAGGAAAATATCACCTGAGCATCTCTATGTAAAAAAGGAAGATATATTACCTCACAATCTCCTCAGCTCAGCAGAGTAAGTTCTGTGTAAAAAGTTATACTCAGCTGCTCCCAGCTGCAGGTAAAAAAATGAAGAAATGAACAGCAGCCAATCAGCATCAGCAGTGCTGAGGTCATGAACTCTTACTGTGATCTCATGAGATTTGACTTAACTCTCATGAGATTTCATAGTAAGCTTCCTTTACCTGATTGGTGAAATAATATGAGAGTGCACAATGCTCATCCCTTCAGATGTCCCAGGACTAAAATGCTGCTTAGAAATCCTTTACAATGGGAGGTGGCTACTGAGGAACTTTTGAGGTGAAATATCTTTCTTTTTTACATAGAGATGTTCAGGTGATATTTTCTAATCAGCTTTTTACAGGTATGCTGCATCACTTTCAAGTGTTTAAACATTTGGGTATTATGGCCCTTTAAGGAACAATTAGGATGGTTTTTGGTGCATCTAGTTCAATATTAGCTGAGATTATCCAAATATGGGTTTAGGTTTATCATCTCTTTGATAACAGAATCAGTTGCTGGGATACCGCAGCCTTGAAAGCCAAATGTACAAGGCACCAACTGACCTAGAGCACATGTTTTGAAAAGGGATTGCCTTACAATGTTGTCAGGAGCTCTCTGGGGACAAGAGATGAAAAGTACAGATCTGGTGACGACAGTGTACGCAGCAAACTATAGAATATTCATATTGTTAACCATATGAAATCTGACCTTTCTTTGCTTGTGGAGATATTTTCAGCTTTATTTGGAAACATAACAAAATGTTCTAATGAATATATCAGTTTGAAAATGGGAATATTTCAGATGCAATTAAAGCAGTTAAACATCCGTTTGCAGAAAATAACAACTTAGATTTTTTTTTTTTTTTTTTTTTTTTTAATTTTTAAAGTTTTATTGAGGAAATATGCATACATAAATAGCAAGTACAAGATAGGAAGACCAGAATGTATTGGTACATGTACAAGTACAGTATATTGCTAAACCAGTCCTCATTGGACCTATAATTAATGTGCTTCCGAAAGATATTGGGATTATTTAAGCTAGATATAACTATATACAAAAAACATTGTGAGATAAGCAGAAACAAGACAAGATCAGGTCCAAGTCTTCAGGCGTCATCTCATAAATGTAGACAAGTTGCTTCTCGCACAAATAATTTTAATACATGGCAAAAGAGCTTATTACTAAGTAAAAAAGTGTACAAGGGTATACCTTTCCCTGACATAGTGTGTGCTCTTATAAATTCTAGCAGGTCAGTTGCTACAATGCTATTAAAATAACAGTGTCATACAATGTACAACCTGGGGGATGTGAGGTATGACACCCCTGAGGGTGGTTATGACAACTTAGGGTTAACATACCTAGATACCACGGACAGCATAAGGCGTAAGGTTGTGTATAGACCGATATGTAGCATTGCATTACTTTTTAAATGTATAGGCAGCTACTGCTCAAGCAAGTGCCGTGCATTAAAGTACTGTTTATGAGGTGCGAAGCATAAATAAGTATCACCAATGTCAGTCTTGCACTCCTAAATATTGTGTTAGTGTCCAGGAAATAAGCATATGTTATGAATGGAGTATTTGCTAACAGAATGTGTTACAGAGATACCGAGGATATGGTAGTAACCGTCTTTTGCCAGATATACATATAATAAATAACATTTTGGGGTGCTTATATATATATACTTATGGAAACATAGCATAAAGTTTTAAACCAACAAAAAGTTTCTTGGAAACATTAACGATAGATCCATTGAACAGGGAGATACACAGACAGTTTTAATATGAGCCTTTTTGCTGTTCGTCAGCCCCCTGAGTCAAATTGCAGCCTGAGCAGCGTCCCTTTGTGATTACCCAGATTACATGGCCCCAGAATAATGCAATCTTTCCCATACACAGCTTTTACCTCTAAGTGCAAAGAGGGACATGAGTACTCATGTTCGATCCCCCCGGTCTCAGGTTCAAAGGTAGGGTTCCCACAGGCTAATAACTGGTGTAAATTACCCGTTGCGTGACACTTCTGATTAGGCTTAGTATGGATATGTGTCCCAGTGTCACCAAATGCCGCCAATACTTGTACAAGGGGAGTCTTTGGCGTCATCATTACCTCGTTAGTGTCAATGACAGAGTCTATCTGTGTATCTGGACCGGACAAAGCCAACCCTTCGGCGTATGGAGGAGTAAGTATGCTCATACCAGATAGCCCAAGAGTGTATGTTATTCTTGGAGCTGCGCCAGGGCCCTTTTGCACGGGTTGCAAGCCGGATCTATTCAGGGCTGCCTCCTTGCTGCTTGGAATAAGCCTAACGGCCTGTGCTGTTGCGGGAGGTTCCCCTTTCTGTGGCTGTATCGGAGGATTTTCTACGGGCTGAGGAGCACTCTCTGTCGTTATCTCTCTCCAGTCGCCATCTTTGTTCGAATGTGGTATAGAGATCCGTGTTGGTTCTTCAATGGGTATGTTGTTTATCGGTGGTAGGGTGCTCTGAGTACAGTCTAATGGGAGTGATCAATGATAGATTCTAAGGAGCAGATTCTCCAATTTAGCAAAACGCTGTTCTAGCTCCTGCTCCAGGCTCATCTCCCATGCGGTCGCCATCTTGAAAGCAATCTTGTGTGCGGCAACTTAGAGACCCGGTCCCTTGCAAAGTTGTTGTCTGTGAATTATTTTTTCTGCTTAGCGATGTTTTAGAGAACAGTAAGGCAGAAACCTGCTGCCAGCACTGGTAACCCGGAGGAGCCGGGGGGGAGTCGCTACCTATTAATAGGCCACCGCCTTAGGTCTTAGTCGTCCGATCTGTGGCTCTTGGATCATGTAAACAGCTATCGAAGATAGAAATATAGCCACCGTATGAATGGCAACCATAAATCACTAAGATATAAGTATATTTTAGCTGTTAAATTCTCTAAAATCGGTGGATTGAAGAGGTTTCTTCTAGAGCCTGCAGTAGATACGTCCTATCCAGTACGTGGTTCGGACACGCCCCCACAACTTAGATTTTTTAAAGAAAAAAAATATTTTCCATGAAAGTTTAAGGAAAAGAGAGTTGGTTCATATAAGATAAACTTCTGCAAATGTAGCTTATGTTTTATCAAACTCAAGCTTTGGAGGTTATAAACAGGACAGGATTAAAAATTCTGCTTCAGTGCAGGTGCCTTTACAAAAGTAAAGGGAAACTGCCCTGGGAGTAAAAGTGTAAGATTTGCTGATTTGGATGTTCATGTACAATTATTTATTTTATTTTAATTTTGATCTGTTGTATACAATCCAAAACTGATAGCAACAGTCAAATTGATCTTCACCAATGAAAAAATGACCCTAAATATATTCCTCAACTCTCACCATCAAAACCAAATTTTAGCCCTAACCATGACCCTCACTGCATTGCACTTATACAGTTTAAACTGTTTTCCAATCAGAGCTCTCCCCTTAAGGCACATTTTTTTGTAGCTAGAACGCTGATTGGAGAACAATTTAGACAGATCACAGAAAAATTGACTTTTGAAGTGGGTGGCAGAGCACGGGGTATTTGTATTTCATATCTATATTAAAAAGTAAATTATACTTCATTACAACCTAATTGGGCGGAGTTTGGCCACGCTGGCAGATGGCCGCTTGCTGGTATAGCTCCTCATCCCCATGACAGTTATAGATATACTTAAGGAATAACTCTTCCCTAAATCCACTACCCGTAACTACCTAGAACAGGGTACAAGTCACTGCAAAGCCTGGGTAACACTCCGACAGCGGGAAGAAAACGCTGAACCTCTCTGCCTACCAGAATGCTTACCCAACACCGGAAAACAACAGACCATCATCGTGGAGCAGCGGCAGCAAATACACTCATGGCAACACAAAGGAAGATATGCTGACAACCGCATCTAAAGCAGCTCACAACAAGCTACATTGCACGGCACATACATCGCGGTGAGCCGTGGACCTTGCAGCACTGCCACCAGTAACAGCTCCTGATCAACCCGCATAGCAGGGGGAATACAAGACCCCAGCCATCAGATAAAATATTAGGCTTAAGGTCAGTACTCACCTGAAAAGGCACACTGACGAGTGCTATAGAGAGCATAGCAAATCATCCACTAACTATGTAAAATCAGCACTAGGCCCAAGCAAATAAATAGTGCGTCACTTAATTCTAAGGCCTAAGAGCTGTCCCACTAGCATACCTGAAGTATGCTGCAGTTAATATAACCCCAAAACTGATGCTTGACACACAACATTGGTGAACAACTATGTGAACAGGGACAATATCCTAGGCTTTATATTTAATTATAAGAGAGTGCATCAAGAAAAATTTCCTAATGATTAACTGCTGAGACAGGGTCCCTTATAAACAGGTCTGCATATACATCTTATTAGATCACAGTGGGCCATCATACTACAGTCTGAAAATATAAGTGAATCTAAGAAATAGACTTAATAGCACACCTACTCAGACATCCCAACCTGCAAAAACTAATTTCAGGGAGGTGACTTCACCCGTCACTGCGCCGCCCCCCCCCCCTCCCACTTATATATTGGACACCTTAAAACCCTAAATAAGATAGAGACTTATCATTAAAATAGCTTCCTACTAAAGTCACATTAAAAAAAGTAGCTTTATTGCACAACCACATACAACAAACCTTTTTTTCCAGTGATTGTATGTTTGTTGAATGCTTATATATTTTAGAATATGAAGTTTAAATTACGTGCAGTAAATAAGGTAGTATTCATGTTTTATTTTATTAAAATGAGTGGGGGCTTTTTGGTTACTGATGCATGCTTTGAGGGTTCTATAATGTCCCAGCAACTAAAGGCTCTCCTTAGAGCAGGGGTGTCCAAACTTTGCTCTCCAGAGGTTTTGTAACTACATTTCCGATGATGCTCAGCCAGCATTTTATCTAGCTGAGCATCATGGGAAATGTAGTTCCAAAACCTCTGGAGAGCAAAGTTTGGACACCCCTGCCTTAGAGAAACACTTTTCCGGATTTAGGCCACATTGGATCATGGTACTTTGAGTTTCAGGGAGATTGCATTCCATTTGCTGGCATCAGGGAGCCGCTGTTACAATCAGGGAGACTCCCTGAACTTCAGGGAAAGTTGGGATGTCTGCCTACTACTATCTTTACCTACTTGAAATCACACTGTTACAGGCAGCAGGGGCAGAAATTCCACCCTTTTTACTGCAGAGCTCCACATACCACACTACCTAAGAAGATCATTCTATTATAATTGTCATGCCCAATAAAAAACAAGGGAAAGCAGAGAAACCTCAAATCAGCAAAATGCTAAACCAATACCTTAGACCAGGTGAACAAGGCCAGGTCTCAGTGCAAATACACTCTCCAGACCCCCCTACCACAAGCCTCATCACGAAACAAGACCTGCAACATTTATCTTTAAAAGAAGATGTTAAGAATATTCTACATGAGATGCACAGGCTGTTCAAAGAACTCTGAAAAGACCTCTCGGCTTTATACTCTAGAATTACTCAGGTGGAAGCACACCAAGAAACCACAAAGTCTGAGCTACGCCGCATGACTACCACTCTAAAGTCACACTCGGACATGATACAAACCCTCCCCCTCCACACATTCCACATCTCCAATCCCTCCTTCTCTCCCTTTCCCTTCCCTTCCCCTCCCCCCCTTCATTTATGCCTTATATATACTACATTGATGCATGCAGCAGCCTTAAAGCGTCACATTCACAGCTGTTTAAAACTGTTATGGGGATATAACCCCTTGTTGATTCTCACTTGTTTGTATTCACTGATTTGGTGAACTGTTTAAATATTTTATTGTTGATTGTTTACTGCATCGACCAACCTAAGAACACCCTCCATCCTATACATTAGTAATATATTGACAACAGACTTAACTAACTGACAATCTTCCTTCAATCAAATAACACATACTCCCCTCACCTGACACACGGAAAGCTAGCTCCTCTTAACAACCCTTCAATTTACATTCCATTCTCCCCTCCCCACTCCCTAAGCCGCCATGCAACCTAGAGCTAGCAGATTCACAGACCACTCTATCACACTAACCTCTATCAATGTAAAAAGGCTTGAATAGCCAAGGCAATAGGTCAATTGTCATGAAAAATAGGGAGCCATATAATATTCTTACAAGAAACACACTATCAGAAAGGTAGAGAACCCATTTGGAACACTGCATGCTACACTACATCTTTCTATGCCTCAGGAGCTAAAAAAAAAAGGATTTGGGATACTCATCCACAGACACCTTTCCCTACAAATAACAGACACTATAAAAGACAGTGAAGGAAGATACCTGTTGCTTAAAGGTCAGCTATATGGTCATCCCATAACTCTCATGAACATATATGCTGCCAATGCTGACCAACATAATTTTCTTTAAAAAATCGATAATTTACTGCTTGAGAACACGGTTGGTACAGTACCACTAGCAGGGGACTTCAATGTCCCATTGGACTCCCAGATAGATTGACACATCAAATAGCAATTCTAGTATACCCAGCAGGGTGACTAAGACTATAAGGGCTACACTTACTAAATTAAAATTACATGACGTATGGAGAACACATCACCCCCAGGACAGGGATTACACATATTATTCAGCCCCTCATAACAAATATTCAAGGATTGTATATTTTTTTTACAGACTCAATTGGACTCTCCCTGATCCCTACATGTGACATAGGTAATATCGCCTGGTCTGATCATGCACCTGTGACGTGTACACTGGATTGGCCGGATATTCCAACCTCCGCATACATCTGGAGGATGGATGAACCCCCTGCTAAACCATCTTCTAATTGGTGAAAAAATACAAAAAGCCCTCACAGAATATTTCACATTCAATAAATCCCCTACCTCTACTACAGCAACAATTTGGGAAGCCCACCTAAGTGTTCTAAGGGGTGTTTTCATCAAGCACAAGGCTAGGCTAAACAGAGAATACAGGGAAAATTACAACACTCTGATTCAGAAACTTCAAACATTGGAAAGAGATCAAAAAATTCACCCGCTCAATTAAGACACTCTTCAGTCTCTGACTCATACCAGACTGGACCTACGACAATACTTATTAGTAAAAAAAACAAAGACAGGCTATGTACCTTAAACAGCAATATTACTCAGAAGGAAACAGACCAGGGAAATTACTAGCCAGAACAATACGGAAAAAACAACTTAGAACCCACATCCATTCAATTGTCACAGATGACAATATGACAATAAAGGACAGTAAAAAAATAGCAACAGCATTTCGAGATTACTACAGCTCCTTGTATAATATTAAAACCAATATAGAGGGACATGACCCACTCCAGACACCCACATCAGGAAACTCCCTCCTACAAACTTACTTCCACAACCTAGACCTACCAACTATCACGAAAGATGAAGCTGACCTAATTGATTCTCCTATCCTAGATGAGGAGCTTAAATTAGCTATAAAAGACATTCCATCAGGTAAATCCCCTGGCCCCAACAACTTCACCCCAAAGTATTTTAAACTATTTCAAACTATTCTGATCCCCCACCTTCTCCAACTATTCAATGATCTTCGGGACTCCCCTAAATTGTCAAATAACCTCCTAGAAGCACACATAGTTCTTATACCCAAACCAGGTAAAACAACAAATAAAACAGGAAACTACAGGCCCATAACCCTTTTAAACACGGATATTAAAATACTAGCAAAAGTGTTAGCCAATCGATTGAATTGAATGCTACCTCAGTTAATATCCACAGACCAAGTGGGCTTCAACCCTGGTAGGGAGGCTAGGGACAACACGTATATTCTCTACTGACACAGAGAGGGCCTTCAACAGAGTCGACTGGTCCTTCCTGCATCAGATTTTGGAGGTTGTGGGCTTTGGGCGAGCGTTTATAAGCATGGTCTTTTCTTTATACTCACATCCTAATGCTAGAGTTCGTACGAACGGAGTCCTCTCAGACCCCTTTTATATACACAATGGGATGAGACAGGGTTGCCCCTTGCCCCTTTCCCCACTCTTTGCTCTCTCGATCGAGGTCCTGGCCCATAAAGTGAAATCAAACACTAACATCTGTGGTATAAAGATCCAAGATACAGAATACAAACAGCCGTTATACGCCGATGATATACTATATACCCTCACAAAAGCAGAGCAATCCATCCCAGAACTTTTAGCAGAACTCAAACACTATGGCAAAATCTCAAATTTCCACTTAAACCTCTCAAAGTCAGAGGTATTAAATATGAATGACCATCCGAGTACTATCCAAAAACTTCATAACAAACATAATATAGTAGAAGCGCCCCAAAAGCTGAAATATCTAGGTATCTACCTTTCCACAAATCAACACGACATCTTTAAAAATAATTTCATAAGACTAAAATTGGAGATATCCAAAGTCTTATCTACATGGAAAAATAAACCTCTTAATTGGCTGGGCAGAATTGGATTAATTAAAATGAATATATTCCCTCGAGTAATATCTTACAAACAATCAAAATCCCCTTACCCTCTGATTTCCTACTCTCCGTGCAAAAAATGATAGAAAACTATATTTGGGCCAGCACCAGATCACAAAATCAACCAAAGCACAATGTTTCTTCCAAGAGATAGAGGAGGTCTGGGTGTCCCAGATCTATTAAAATATAGATGAGCAACATTGCTCCACAGATTGGTGGAATGATGCCACAATTCTGACTGCAAAGCCTGGGTCAGATTGGACACCCATTTATTCCAAATGATAGCTTGGACCCCCCCTAGCCTGCGCCCCAAAATGATAAAATCATACTAATTAGCAGTGGTGATATTGCAAGAATGGGACAAAACCCTAAATACTAGTACGCATATCTCCTTCCAACCTTCTCTGCTTCTCCCAATAAAAGAACACCCTCAGCTCCCTTTCCGATACTCAAACTCCCCCTTAGGGTTCTTTTACCCCCTAAAAAGGGACACTGTGCTCAGTTCAAGAGGGAAACAAGTTGCTTCCACTTCACAGAATGCGAGAATTACACCCCGATCTCAACCTGACTTGGTTTAAATACCATCAATTATCCCACTTCATATATACACAAAAGAATAATAAATTGACATCCCGAGATCTCACACCATTTGAACAACTATGCACCAAAGATGCTGTCACCAAACACATAATTTCCCTGATATATAAAATCCTCCTAGTACCAGACGACAACACTTTGCCGTCTTACACGTCTCCCTGGAATATAGATTTAGGCACAGAACGAGACACAAAATCTTGGCTTAAAGCTTTTTCCACCACTAAGCAAGCTTCCTCATCGGCGACAACACAAAAAATGCTCTTAAAATTACAATGCAGATGTTACCTCACCCCTCAAAGACTTCATAGGTTCTTACCCTCTATCAGCGACCGCTACTGGAGAGGATGCGGTGAAGAAGGGACATTAATACACATATGGTGGTCCTGCCATTGTTTGGGACAATATCAGAGATTCTCAGAATACTGATCCCAATCTCGCCTGACATCTTGCTACACCCCGCACTCCCTAAAATTAATGATAAATCTAAATACTCACTGCTGATCATTATGCTTAATAGTGCAAAGAAATGAATCCCCAAGCATCAGAAATCCCCTGTCACCCCAAATATACAAGATTGGCGCACCCAAGTAACCGAATTGCTATCTATCAGAGTATGGTCAATATTTGGCACAAAAACATACCTTAGGTAGTGCGAAATCTATCGATTCCTGCCCAAAGAGATGACGCCCCCCTTCCTACCCTTACCCTTTCTGTTACTGTAATGCAGAGACCTGACATATTTACAAATAACCCGTCAATATTACGAATAATCTTTGTGAGAGGTAAAACCCGATGCATACCTTGATATAGAAACATATAATTCCAAACTACTAGTTATACAAAAATACAAAAAATAAATAATAAATAAATAAAAATCTTTATTTTGTATCTATACAAGTCATAAACGTTGTAACTTTGTTCACAGTTTAACGTTATCAATATGGACTCGTTAAATCTAAAAACTTGTTTACACAGAGAACTAAGAAGAACTATGTTACTCTGCTTGTACTGCACTATGTGTGCATGTTGATTCTCTTGTATATTGTATGATTATTTTACATCAACAAAGCAATAAAAAATAAAAAAATGTTGGCAAAAACAAGAATATTGGAAAATGCTTGTAATGGAATAAAAAATATACTACTGTTAAAAAAAAATAAAAAAATATACCATCAATTATCCCACTTCATATATACACAAAACAATAATAAATTGACATCCCGAGATCTCACACCATTTGAACAACTATGCACCAAAGATGCTGTCACCAAACACATAATTTCCCTGATATATAAAATCCTCCTAGTACCAGACGACAACACTTTGCCGTCTTACACGTCTCCCTGGAATATAGATTAAGGCACAGAACGAGACACAAAATCTTGGCTTAAAGCTTTTTCCACCACTAAGCAAGCTTCCTCATCGGCGACAACACAAGAAATGCTCTTAAAATTACAATGCAGATGGTACCTCACCCCTCAAAGACTTCATAGGTTCTTACCCTCTATCAGCGACCGCTACTGGAGAGGATGCGGTGAAGAAGGGACATTAATACACATATGGTGGTCCTGCCATTGTTTGGGACAATATCAGAGATTCTCAGAATACTGATCCCAATCTCGCCTAACATCTTGCTACACCCCGCACTCCCTAAAATTAATGATAAATCTAAATACTCACTGCTGATCATTATGCTTTATAGTGCAAAGAAATGAATCCCCAAGCATCAGAAATCCCCTGTCACCCCAAATATACAAGATTGGCGCACCCAAGTAACCGAATTGCTAAACCTGGAAAAATTTCACTACCTGAAACTAGGCAAACTTGACATCTATCAGAGTATGGTCAATATTTGGCACAAAAACATACCTTAGGTAGTGCAAAATCTATCGATTCCTGCCCAAAGAGATGACGCCCCCCTTCCTACCCTTACCCTTTCTGTTACTGTAATGCAGAGACCTGACATATTTACAAATAACCCGTCAATATTACGAATAATCTTTGTGAGAGGTAAAACTCGATGCATACCTTGATATAGAAACATATAATTCCAAACTACTAGTTATACAAAAATAAAAATACAAAAAATAAATAATAAATAAATAAAAATCTTTATTTTGTATCTATACAAGTCATAAACGTTGTAACTTTGTTCACAGTTTAACGTTATCAATATGGACTCGTTAAATCTAAAAACTTGAGACACAGAGAACTAAGAAGAACTATGTTACTCTGCTTGTACTGCACTATGTGTGCATGTTGATTCTCTTGTATATTGTATGATTATTTTACATCAACAAAGCAATAAAAAATAAAAAAATGTTGGCAAAAACAAGAATATTGGAAAATGCTTGTAATGGAATAAAAAATATACTACTGTTAAAAAAAAAAAAAAATATATCCCTAACATTCCAGATCTGTTTTTATAAACGGGAGACTTTACCATCACTTTAACTCTAACCTTGACCTGTATCCATCTCTATTTTCTATTGATTGACCAATTCCCTTGCAATTGACCCTAAATACAGATCCCTTGCTGCAGTTTATATTAATGACTTACTCAATAACCCCAGTTTAACTAACCCTAACCACCACCTTCTTTTACTGCAATTTACTGCAATGACTTACCTAACCCCCCCCAGCACAACCCTAACTGCAATTACCCCAACTGAAAGATTCTTTTAATTCCCCAACCTCAAAACCGCAAACCATCCATGAATGAATTGAATTCCCATCAGTGCCACTAAATTTAGCACTCTTATTTAAACCCCCATCTGTAGCCACTCCCCCTCATCTTCAATATCCCTTCCTTTAACAGCTGATTCCCCTAAATTACATACACTTGCTAACCTTGAAGTCTATTATTTCTTCTGTTATGCCAATTAGCAGTTATTAACAATCCTCATTGTTTAATCATGTTAACCAATCAGGACTTAGAATAGACAGGATAACTGTCAAAACTGAGCCTACCCACTCCTCTAATTGACTGTCTGAGGTGTGATGTGACTATAGGAATGAAATAAATTGACTGTAGGGGCATTGATCTTTGTGTGAACATAACAGGCCCAAAACAACTGCAGGGACATTAGTCTACTTTGGGATCAAGTCTGGTCATAACTGGCATGAATTTTCTGCATTGGACATTGGTATTGTTTAAGTTTTGAAGTAGCCATATTTCTCACACAAAGGGTATGCAGGGTCATAAGCCTTGCCTGAGGTCTGAAGTACAGGCATGTAGCTGGCATAGAGGGAGAATCCACGGCTTTATTCCTTACTGTTGGGAAATACAACACCTGGCCACCAGGAGGAGGCAAAGACAACCCAGTCAAAGGCTTAAATATCCCTCCCACTTCCTCATTACCCCAGTCATTCTTTGCTTTTTGTCACGTTAGGAGGTGGCAGAGAAGTGTCAGAAGATTTGGAGAGTCCTAAAAAAGGGTATCTGCCCTTCGAGATAGGACTGGAGTTTTAAGTAGTCATGTCAACCTCTCAGTGAGAGTATTAATTAATGGAGATGCAGGGAAAGTTTTTCTGCAAAAACCATCCAGACTACTGCTAACAGCTCCTAAGCAATCAGTGTTGAATAGTTTCCCAGCCTGCTTTCTCTCACTCAAATCCATGTCAGGAGTACTGCTATAAGACTGTCACACTTGAGAGACTGTGTTCTGTTCCATAGCATTGATCCTGGAGGTAAGATTGTTTCAATTTTTACACATAAAATGCTACAACAGGGTCACAGTGTGGCTCCTTTATACCCTGATAGGATCCAGGGTTAATATAATCTGAATGGGGTATATTGAACAGTTGGGGTTAATTAATCAGTGTATTAATTATTTACATGCTGCTTTGTGTGATTTTTTCCTGGGCTGATAGTCTGTGTGTTTTTGGCTGGAACAAACAGGTTTCACTTTTAAGTTTCACTTTCTTTTTTGAAAGTGTTGCACAGCTCCTATTACTTGCTGTGCTTGTAATAACAGGGGAAGTACTGTCTTGCACTCCATGTGACCGGGTGATGGTCTATGTTCATTTCCTCCATTCCGGGTGAGACTTGAACTTGAGAAGAGCATTTCCTCTATTAACTGTCTGGTTCTAGGAGGTGGTGAATGCCCCAGTCATTGGGAGTATAAAGGTGCAGTTTTCTATATTAAAAAAGTTTTTATTTGTGTCCTACTGTGGATATAACCTGAGCTATGGAGGACTCTGACATGTTAGAAGGTACTCCTTCTGTACTAAATCATACCTGTTTATCTTGTGAAGAGGCCGTGGTTTTCCCGCCCACTCAATTATGTTCCACATGCCTTAATACTATTATAAAGTCTAAGAAGGGAGACAAGCCTGCTAAGGCTACATTATCCACTCCACATGAAGTTCCCTGTAGCACATCTAATCCTCCATTCGGAGGGGGCCTTCTTCCTGTGGACTTTGACGCACAGTTACAAATGGCAGCGTCTGTGGCCCTCAGTGCATTACCTCGCTCTAACAAATGCAAGAGAAAGATTAAACATAGCTCTCCTGTCCCGGAGTCATCTAAATATTTATCGGATTTAACTATTATGTCCCAGTTAACCAATGATAAGTTAACCTCTGTAGCTTCAGAGGGTGAACTTTCTGGGTCAGAGTCCTTAGCATCTAAGCCTCCTGCTGCGGAGAAACCGTCCTTTAGATTTAAAATTGAGCACTTGCGTTTTTTTTATTAAAGGAGGTTCTGTCTATGTTAGAGGTTCCAGAGGCCGCATTGCCTGAAGAACCATTGATATCTAAATTAGACAGAGTTTATGAAGACAGGAAAGTTCCTTTGACTTTTCCTGTGCCGGTTAAGATGGCGAACATTATTAAGAACTTATGGGAAAGAATTGGTTCTTCCTTTTCCCACTTGTCTACTTTTAAAAAGTTGTTTCCGGTCCCAGACTCTCAACTGGATTTGTGGGGCTCCATTCCCAAGGTGGATGGTGCTATCTCTACGTTTGCTAAATGTACTACTATACCTCTTGAGAATAGTTCTGCGTTCAGAGAGCCGATGGATAAGAAAATGAGAAATAGGTTTCAACATACGGGATTTTTGTTTCAACCGGCGGCTGCAGTTGCCACAGTTGCCGGAGCAGCTACCTACTGGTGCGACTCTTTGTCGGAACTCATTGAGGTGGAGTCTCTCCTCAAGGATATTCAAGACAGAAATAAAGCTCTGAGTTTTGCTAATTCTTTTATCTGTGATGCGAACATGCAAATTAGTCACCTAAATGCAAAGGCCTCTGGCTTTGCGGTCCTAGCCCGCCGGGTGCTCTGGTTGAAGTCTTGGTCTGCAGATATGACTTTTAACTCCAGACTCCTTTCTCTTCCCTTCAAGGGAAAGATTTTATTTGATCCAGGCCTGGATTCCATTATTTCTATGGTTACCGGAGGCAAGGGTGCCTTCTAATTTTCGTTCTGACAAATCCCAACCACAACAATCCTCCTACAAGCCTGAGCAACCTAAGAGTACTTGGAAGCTGGCTCAGTCCTGAAATAAATCCAAGCAGAATAAGAAGCCTGCTGAAAACAAATCGGCATGAAGGGGCGGGCCCTGTTCTGGGATCGGATCGTGTAGGAGCAGACTGTCTCTTTTTTCAGAAACCTGGTTCAAGGACATACAGAATCCATGGGCCCTGGAGGTGGTATCTCAGAGATACAAGATAGGCTTCAAATCTCATTTGCCAAGGGGCAGATTCCTTCTCTTGAATCTGTCTACCTGACCAGAAAAGAGGGATGCCTTTCTAGGGTGTGTTCAGGATCTATCCTCCTTAGGAGTTGTTGTCCCGGTCCCTTGAACTTTCTGTCCAATTCTGGACCTAAAGTGCTTAAACAAATTTCTCAGTGTCCCTTCCTTCAAGATGGAGATGATAAGGTCCATCCTTCCTTTAATTCAGGAAGTCCAGTTTATGACCACTATAGATCTGAAGGATGCTTACCTTAATGTTCCAATCCACAGGGAACACTTTCAGTTCCTGAGGTTTGCATTCCTGGACCAGCACTTCCAGTTCATTGCCCTTCCTAGATACTGCTCCAAGAATCTTTACGAAGGTTCTGGGGGCTCTTCTAGCCATTGCCAGAACTCAGGGTATTGCAGTAGCCTCATACTTGGACGATATTCTGGTGCAAGCACCATCCTTTCATCTTGCGGAAGAATTCTCAGGGTCCCTTCTCAGTTTTCTTCGATCACATGGATGGAAGATAAACTTGGAAGAGAGTTCTCTTATTCCAAGTACCAGAGTGGAATTCCTGGGTACTATAATAGACTCCATATCCATGAGGTTATTTCTAACAGACCAGAGACGTTGCAAGCTAACTTTGGCATGTCTTGCCCTCCGGACCTCCTTGAGTCCCTGTGTGGCTGTATGGAGGTGATTGGTCTCATGGTATCCTTCATGGACATCATTCCTTTTGCCAGGTTCCGTCTCAGACCTTCACAGCTGTGCATGATGAAGCAGTGGAACAGCGATAATTCAGACCTGTCTCAACAGATTGTATTAGACAGCCTGTCGAGAGAATCACTCTCTTGGTGGCTCTGTCCAGATCATCTGTCCCGAGGGACATGCTTCTTAAGACCATCCTGGGAGATTGTGACTATGGACCCAAGCCTATCCGGATGGGGAGCTGTTTGGGGTGCTAGGAAGGCACAGGGGTTGTGGACTCAGGAGGAGCCTCACGATCAATATTTTGGAACTGCAGGCAATCTTCAATGCCCAGAAGGCTTAGCTACTTCTGGGTTTATCCCAGTTTATCAGATTCCAATCAGACAATATAACCTTGGTAGCTTACATCAACCATCAGGGGGGAATGAGAAGTTCCTTGGAGATGAAGGAAGTATCTCAGATTCTGGAGTGGGTGGAGGCCCACATCTGTTTGCTGTCAGCGATCCACATTCCGGGTCCTCTGTGGAAGTTACCTTGTTGCAGAGACCTGCTGATACAAGGTCCATTTGTTCATCAAAATCTAGATTCTTTAAAGACTGACTGCGTGGAGATTGAACGCTTAGTCTTAGCCAAGAGAGGTTTCTCTGAGAGTGTCATTGGTACTCTTATTCAAGCTCATAAACCAGTTACTCGGTGTATCTACCACAAGGTTTGGAGGACTTACTTATTCTGGTGTGAAGAGCGTAGTTTTTCCTGGCACAGAGTTACAGTTGCCAGGATCTTATCTTTTCTCCAGAAGGACCTTTCTGCTAGTTCCCTGAGGGGACAAATTTCAGCCCTATTGCACAAGAGACTGGCTGAGCTTCCAGACATGTAGTCCTTTGTTAAGGCTCTGATTAGGATCAGACCTGTGTTTAGATCTGGGGCTCCTTCTTGGAGCCTAAATATTGTTCTTCGGGTTTTGCAACATGTTCCGTTTGATCCTCTGTATTCCGTTGACATTAAATTGTTATCTTGGAAGGTTCTCTTTTTATTGGCTATTGCCTCTGAGCGCAGAGTTTTTACATACTAAATTAGGTTTTCTTCTTAAGGTTATGTCAGATTGCAACATCAATCAGGAGATTGTGGTTCCTTCCTTGTGTCCTAATCCTTCTTCATCGAAGGAATGCTTACTTTACAATTTGGATGTGGTTCGCGCCTTGAAGTTCTATCTTCAGGCTACTAAGGAGTTTAGACAATCTTCCTCTTTGTTTGTTGTCTATTCGGGGAAGCATAAGGGGCAGTAGCTACGTCAACTTCCCTATCTTTTTGGTTAAGGAGTGTCATACGCTTAGCTTACGAGACAGCGGGACATCGTCCTCCTGATAGGATAATGGCTCATTCCACTAGAGCAGTGACTTTATCTTGGGCCTTAAAGAACGAGGCCTCTGTGGATCAGATTTGTAAGGTGGCTACCTGGTCCTCCTTACATACTTTTTCAAAATTTTACAAGTTTGATGTTTTTGCTTAGGCTGAAGCAACTTTCGAGAGAAAAGTTTTGAAGGCTGTGGGGCCCTCAGAATAGGGTCCACCTCTTCCTTTTTGTTTCCTCCCATTATTCATTCAGTGTCCTCTGGAGCTTGGGTATATTTTTCCCAACAGTAAGGAATTAAGCCGTGGACTCTCCCTATCTTAGGAAGGAAAACATAAATTATGCTTACCAGATAAATTATTTTCCTTCCGGATAGGGAGAGTTCAGGGCCCCCGCATGTTTTTTTCTTGTCTATGGGCGGTCCCCTATTATTTATTTTATTTTTATGCCACCATTTATACCCTAATGTTTCTCCTACTTTTCCTTGTTCCCTCAGCAAAATGACTGGGGTAATGAGGAAGTGGAAGGGATATTTAAAGGGACAGTCAAAAAGATAGATAATCCCTTAATTACCAATTCCCCAGTTTTGTATAACCAACACAGTTATAATTATGCACATTTTACCTCTGTAATTATCTTGTATCTAAGCCTCTGCAGACTGCCCCCTTATTTCAGTTTTTTTGACAGACTTGCAATTTAGCCAATCAGAACTGTCTCCATGGTAAATTCACATGCATGAGCTCAATGTTATCTATATGAAATACATGAACTAATGTGAAAAACTATCAAAATGCATTTAGATTAGTGGCGGCCTTCAAGGTCTAAGAAATTAGCATATGAACCTCCTAGGCTCCTAGGTTTAGCTTTCAAGTAAGAATACCAAGAGAACAAAGCAAAATTGGTGATAAAAGTAAATTGGAAAGTTGTTTAAAATTACATGCCCTATCTGAATCATGAAAGTTTTTTTTGGACTTGACTGTCCCTTTAAGCCTTTGGCTGGGGTTTCTTTGCCGCATCCTGGTGGCCAGGTGTTGTATTTCCGGACAGTAAGGAATGATGCCGTGGACTCTCCCTATCCGGAAGGAAAGGAATTTATCTGGTAAGCATAAATTATGTTTCTTTCTCTCTCTCATATTCTCTTCTCAATGGGCCAGATCATCTAAAGCTCTCTGCTCTGGTAAGCAAGCTTTTGCTCCTCCCCTAATTACATACCCTGCTGCCCCCTCTAGCAACCACATGGATCACTTTAATGGTAACACCCAACCTGATTCCAAACATTTAGCAAATTGTATTTGATTTATACAATTTACCACTTATGAGCTTAAAAAGAAAGATTCGCCTTTTAAGGCTATTCCTTTTGCATGGGCTAGGTATACTGCAATTTCTGCTGATCAAGAGAAATGTATTGTGTGTCTTCCTCACAACCATCAGTTGGTGTAAAGGTCTCTAAAACTAATTTGAAAATGAATTAAAAACAAAACAGTAAATGTTGCATGTGCTAAGGTTTCGGTATCTTTAAGGTAGGAAAAATCCTATTGGCTGATGCAATCAGCCAATAGGATTGAAGTTCAATCCTATTGGCTGATCCAATCAGCCAATAGGATTGAGCTTGCATTCTATTGGCTGTTCCAATCAGCCAATAGAATGCGAGCTCAATCCTATTGGCTGATTGCATCAGCCAATAGGATTTTTCCTACCTTAATTCCGATTGGCTGATAGAATCCTATCAGCCAATCGGAATTCAAGGGACGCCATCTTGGATGACGTCATTTAAAGGAACCTTCAATCTTCATTAGGACGTCGATGGAAGAGGATGCTCCGCGTCGGATGGATTGAAGATGGACCTGCTCCTCTCCGGATGGATGAAGATAGAAGATGCCGCCTGGATGAAGTCTTCTGCCCATCTGGAGGTCCTCATCTGCCTGGATCGGATGAAGACTTCTGCCCCTCTGGAGGTCCACTTGTGCCTGGCTGGGTGAAGACGGCTCAAGGTAGGGTGATCTTCAGGGGGTAGTGTTAGGTTTTTTTAAGGGGGGTTTGGGTGGGTTTTAGAGTAGGGTTGGGTGTGTGGGTGGTGGGTTTTAATGTTGGGGGTTGTATTTCTTTTTTTACAGGTAAAAGAGCTGATTACTTTGGGGCAATGCCCCGCAAAAGGCCCTAAGGGCTATTTGTAATTTAGTATAGGGTAGGGATTTTTATTATTTTGGGGGGCTTTTTTATTTTATTAGGGGGCTTAGATTAGGTGTAATTAGTTTAAAATTCTTGTAATTATTTTTTTATTTGTTGTAATTTAGTGGGGGGGTTTTGTACTTTAGTTTATTTGATTTAATTGTAGGTAATTGTAGTTAATTAATTTAATTTATTTAATTGTAGTATTAGGTGTAATTGTAACTTAGGTTAGGTTTTATTTTACAGGTACTTTTGTATTTATTTTAACTAGGTAGTTATTAAATAGTTAATAACTATTTAATAACTATTGTACCTAGTTAAAATAAATACAAAGTTGCCTGTAAAATTTAAAAAAAAAAACCTAAAATAGCTACAATGTAATTATTAATTATATTGTAGTTATTTTAGGGTTTGTTTTATAGGTAAGTATTTAGTTTTAAATAGGAATAATTTAGTTAATAATAGTAAATGTATTTAGATTAATTTAAATAATATTTAAGTTAGGGGGGTGTTAGGGTTAGACTTAGGTTTAGGGGTTAATAAAATTAATATAGTGGCGGGGGTGTAGGGGGGGCAGACTAGGGGTTAATAAATATAATGTAGGTGGCGACGGTGTAGGGGGGCAGATTAGGGGTTAATAAATATAATGTAGGTGGCGGCGGGGTCCGGGAGCGACGGTTTAGGGGTTAATAACTTTATTTAGTTGCGACGGGGTCTGGGAGCGGCGGTTTAGGGGTTAATACGTTTATTAGAGTGATGGTGGGCTCCAGGAGCGGCAGTTTAGGGGTTAATAAGTATAAAGTAGGTGGCGGCAGTGTAGGGGGGGCAGATTAGGGGTGTTTAGACTCGGGGTACATGTTAGGTGTAAACATTTCCCATAGGAATCAATGGGATATTGGGCAGCAGCGAACATGAGCTTTCACTGCTATCAGACTCCGGAAAAGTGGCGAGTGTACCTGGTAGGATCTTGATTACTTCCAAAAGTAGTCAGATTGTGCCGAACTTGCGTTCAGAACATCTGGAATGACGTAACCATCGATCTGTGTTGGACTGAGTCCGGCGGATCGTATGTTACGTCACTAAATTCTACTTTTGCCGGTCTCTAGCCTTTGATAACTAAGGCGAATCAGGCTCTCCACAAATACGCTGCAGAATTCCAGCATATTTGCGGTTGACAGCTTGATAAATAGAGGCCATAGAAGCAAGAAGTGCCTGTGTGATTTAATAGTTTATATATCCGGTTATCTTACCCTAATAATAACAGAATGGCAACAGGTTATGGGCCCAGGAGGGATGCAGGAAGCCGATGGAGCAGACTTTGCTTTGATGGAAATGAAAAGAAATATGAACTTTGGGAGACTAAGTTCTTGGGACATCTGAGATTGCTGAAGCTGAAAGAAACCATCCTGAGTTTTCCTGCAGACACTGAAGAGGAGGATGAAGATCACAGTAAGAATGAGGAAGCTTATGCTGAATTAATTCAGTGTTTAGATGATAAAAGTTTGTCTCTGATTATGAGAGAAGCAGCTGATGATGGAAGAAAGCTCTTCAAATATTGAGAGACTATTATGCAGGTAAAGGAAAGCCCTGCATAATTAGTTTATACACTGAACTAACATCTCTTTAGAAACTGTAAATGAGAGTATGACAGACTATATTATACGTGCAGAGACAGCCATTACAGCACTGAGAAATGCTGGAGAAACATTAAGTGACGGTTTGTTGATTGCAATGATTTTAAAGGTTTGCCTGAATCATTTAAACCATTTGCCATTCACATTACACAGGGATATGGAAAAGTAACTTTTGCAGAGTTTAAAACACAGTTGAGAAGTTTTGAGGATACTGAAAAATACTGCATTAGTACAAATGAAGATAATGTGTTAAAAGTGAGTAACACAACTTCAAGATTTAAAGTGAGAAATGACTCTAACATTGTTTGTTACAATTGCGGTAAAAAGGAACACAGGGCCAGAGAGTGTTCAAACAATACAAATAAAGGTCAATCACTGTGGTGTAGCTATTGCAAGAGCTCAATACACAAAGATGCAAATTGCAGGAGCAAAAAGAGAGACAATGTCAGGCAAGCAACAGATGAAGCAGACGACAGACACTCATTTGCTTTCGAAATTAATGATAACCAGCTAGATGGGATAATACCAAAAGGACTAATGGTTGATACAGGAGCAACATCCCATATAATTACTGATATTGGAAAGTTTAAAAACTTTGGAGCTCAATGATGGGAAAAAGACAACAGGCATGGCACTGAGAAGAGGCGATGAGGAGGTTTGTCTACTTGACAGCGAGGGGAACCGAATGAAGATGACACTGAAGAATGCATTGTACATACCTACATACCCTCAAGACATCTTTTCTGCAGAGACAGCAACAAACAGTGGAGCATCAGTTAACTTCCAGCAAGGCAGGAATGAACTCATTCACAAGAACGGTACCAAATTCATGATCCAGAAATACAGTAGACTTTACTATCTGAATACTTTTGTTGAAAATGATGACAGTTGTCATGGATGTTATGATATTCAAATGTGGCATGAAATTTTAGGTCACTGTAATTATAAATGTGGTAGAAGGAATGACAATTAAAGGTAAGATTGATAAGTCTAGTCTAAACTGTGAAGTTTGCACTCACGGAAAATTTGTTCAGAGTAGGAACAGAGAACCTGATACCCGAGCCACAGCTACATTAGAACTAGTACATACTGATTTAGCAGGTCCTATAGAGCCACAAGCTAGAGAAGGTTTCAGATACACAATATCACTCACGGATGATTATTCTAGTGCAGTATTTGTATATTTTCTGAAAAACAAGAGTGATGTAGTGTTAGCCATTGAAAGGTTTATTGCTGACACAGCCCTATATGGAGTCTTAAAATGTATAAGATCTGACAATGGTACTGAGTGTAGAATAGTGGTCAGAGAGGAGCGCCAATAAAGGCAAGGTCCGATAAGATTGAGTGTAGATAATGTAACTAACGATATAGCACTGAAACTCAGCTACAATTATGGTGATTGTGCTGCATCAATATATATACATAGATTGAAACATATGTGTGGCACAAGATTCTAAAATGGTACATAAAAGTATTTAATATATATTGAACATTAAAACATAAGCATGTGGCACAAGATTCTAAAATGGTACATAAAAGTATTTAATATATATTGAACATTAAAACATAAGCATCATTAAAACAAATGTATTATTGGCCTAAACGGCAAGAAATTGTATATAAAAGCATATAAAACAGAAAACACGCGTGTGTAGCTTGTTCACTTTGGGTTGGTAGTGGTATATCATAAAATGGGTTGCCTAAGTGTGAACCTCATACTAAAATAAGCACTAAATGTTGGTGGTGCTAGATGATGATGATGCTGAAACGCCAGCAGTTGTATATATAGAGTTTCTAACACATATATATAATGTCTCATACACAATTGAATTACATAGACAGGAAAATAATAACAATTAACATGAAAGTGGTGACAACTTTTTGAAGTGATACTTGGATATCACCACTTTCATGTTAATTGTTATTATTTTCCTGTCTATGTAATTCAATTGTGTATGAGACATTATATATATGTGTTAGAAACTCTATATATACAACTGCTGGCGTTTCAGCATCATCATCATCTAGCACCACCAACATTTAGTGCTTATTTTAGTATGAGGTTCACACTTAGGCAACCCATTTTATGATATACCACTACCAACCCAAAGTGAACAAGCTACACACGTGTGTTTTCTGTTTTATATGCTTTTATATACAATTTCTTGCTGTTTATGCCAATAATACATTTGTTTTAATGATGCTTATGTTTTAATGTTCAATATATATTAAATACTTTTATGTACCATTTTAGAATCTTGTGCCACACATATGTTTCAATCTATGTATATATATTGATGCAGCACAATCACCATAATTGTAGCTGAGTTTCAGTGCTATATCGTTAGTTACATTATCTACACTCAATCTTATCGGACCTTGCCTTTATTGGCGCTCCTCTCTGACCACAATTCTGCATATCTTTTCATTTGTGGGTATTTGGGGACCCACTCCAGACAGGAGCCATAGGTCCATATTTTTAGCGCTGTAAGACAAACACTATAAATGGTACTGAGTGTAGCAAATATTTTTAAGTCACTGCTAAGTAAGCGAGGCATAAGACATGAAACCTCAGCACCTTACTCACCCCATCAGAATAGGACTGCTGAGAGAAATTGGAGAACACTATTTGAAATGACAAGATGTCTGTTAGTTGAGAGAAAATTACCAAAAGAGTTATGGACATATGCAGTAATGACTGCCGCTCATGTTTGAAACAGGTGCTTTAATAACCGGTTAGCACAAACCCCTTATTACCTTTTGACAGGCAAAAAACCTAACCTTTCTAAGATGAGAGTTTTTGGGTCAGAATGTTTTGCATACAAATATGACAGAAAGAAACTAGATTCAAAATGTGAGAGAGGGATTTTTATTGGATATGACAAGAACAGCCCCTCTTATCTAGTGTTTTATCCAGACACTGGAAAGGTCCTTAAACACAGGCTTGTGAGATTTATCACAAAGAACATTGTTGAAAGACAGACTCAAACTGATCTGTTACATGATGATGAGGATTGTCATAGGGAGGGCTATGCACCCACTATACTAAAGACTAATCAGACTGAAATTGAGTGTCCAGAGATAGTCCAAATTTCTGAAATAGAAACTTTGAAGAGTGAGAACAATGGACAGGCAGGGAGTGACCATAGTACACGTTACCCTAAAAGAGACAGAAAAACTCCTCAATACTTGGAAGACTATGTTTCAGATTTTGAATGTGATGATCAGATACTGACAAACATTGATTATTGTTACAGAGTGTTTGATGTACCACAAACCTTTAAAGATGCTATGAGCTCACTTCAGTCACAGAATTGGTTTAATGCTATGACAGAGGAAATGGATTCACTAAGAGAGAATGACACATTCACTTTGACAATTTTACCAGAAGGTAAACGATCAGTGGGGGGTCGATGGGTATATGCATTAAAAAACAATGTTGATGGATCAGAAACATACAAAGCCAGATATGTTGCTAAGGGTTATAGTCAAGTAAAGGGAATTGATTACAAGGAAGTTTCTTCTGCAACTGCAAATATTATATCAGTACGTATTTTTATGCAACTGGCAGCACAGTATGATTTACTTCTTCACCCGATGGATGTGAAAACAGCCTACTTACATGCCCCAATTGATTGTGAGATTTATGTGGAACAACCTGTAGGATTTGAGGTAAAGTGCAAACAAAATGAGAAACTAGTTTTAAAATTAAAGAAGTCATTGTATGGTCTAAAACAATCAGGTAGAAATTGGAACAAGATGCTGCATGATTATTTAAATGAGAATGGGTTTAAACAAAATCCAGCAGACCACTGTGCATATGTCAAACAATTTGGACATGATAGAGTAATACTGTTAATATGGGTTGATGATCTAATTATCGGTGCCAATGAAGAAACAGTACTTAATGACGTGAAAAAAATGCAAAATTTAAGATGAAAGATCTTGGAAGGATCAAACATTTCCTAGGTATTGATTTTGAACAAAGTTATGGTTTGGTAAAGATGAATCAAAAGAGATAGATATTAAAGATTCTGGAGAAGTTTGGAATGATAGATTGCAAACCCAGATCGACACCATGTGAGCAAAAACAAGACCAAAATGATCACAATGATCCAGTAGATGCAAGAAAATATTGAGAGATAGTAGGTAGCTTGCTGTATGTTATGACCTGTACAAGGCCAGATTTAAGCTGGGTGATCAGCAAACTGTCACAATACTTATCAGAGCCAACAGAACAACATCTAACCACAGCTAAGCATGTGATGAGGTACTTAAAGCGTACTATTGACTTTGAGTTGTGCTACAGAAAATGTAGTGATAACTTGAAACTCGAGGCGTATAGTGATGTCGATTGGGCCTCTGATGTGAATGATAGGAGGAGTATGACTGGATACTGCTTTACCCTAACCAAGAATGGTCCACTGATTGCATGGAAATCAAAGAAACAGCCCACAGTAGCTTTATCTACATGTGAAGCTGAATATATTGCATTGGCTGCGACTACACTGTAAAGTCTGTACCTTATGCAGTTACTCAAAGTAATGGATAAAGGGTGTCATTATGAACCAATACAAATCTTTGGAGACAATCAGGGTTCAATTGCTCTTTCAAGGAATCCTGTTTGCCATCAGAGATGTAAACACATTGATATCAAGTACCACTTCATTCGATCAGTGATCAGTGAAGGTAACATAGTTCTTGAGTATTGTCCAACTGACAAGATTGTAGCAGATGTTATGGCAAAGCCTGCAACAAAATTCAAGTTAGAAAAGTTTTTGAGTTATATGTTTGGAATGTTAGTCGTAATGTATGAATATGTTTAAAAGGGGGAAACATGCAAAATTAAACACTTAAAGGGCCACTAAACCTGAAATCTTTCTTTCATGATTCAGATAGAGAATAGAAATTTAAACAGCATTACAATTTACTTCCATAATTTATTTTGCTTCATTTTTTAAATATCCTTATTTGAAGAAAAAGCAATGCACATGGTGAGCCAATCACATGATGCTTCTATGTGCAGTAACCAATCAGCAGCTAGTGAGCATATCTAGATATGCTTTTCATCAAAGAATATCAAGAGAATAAAACAAATTAGATAATATAAGTAAATTAGAAAGATGTTTAAAATTGCATTCTCTTTCTAAATCATAAAAGAATAAATGTGGATGGCATGTCCCTTTAAGAGCAAGTGGGGGTGTTAAGATATAAACTGAAAGTGCTCTTATAGTGTTGTAGCCTATATACATTGTATGTTAACAGAAGTGTAAATAAAGTTTATTTTATGTTGCTACCTCCTCCTTCCTCCTGACACAGGAAGCAGAAGCAGTGTAGTATAATAAAGACATAGGAGCCTATTTATCAAGTCTACAAGACATCGCTGAATGCGGATAGCAATACGCCCTCCGTATTCAGCATTGCAAGAGCTGCTGGTGCAACACCGCACCCTGAAGACTCGCGGCCAATGGGCCGCCAACAGGGGGTGTCAATCAACCCGATCATACTTGATCGGGTTGAATTCCGGCAATTCTTTGTGACCGCTGCTTCATAACTGCTGTTTCTGGCGAGTCTTCAGACTCGCCAGAAACACGGGCCGTCAAGCTCCGTTCGGAGCTTGATAGATAGGCCCCATAGAAGCAAGAAGTGCCTGTGTGATTTTTCCTCCATCTTTATATAAAATAGTTTATATATCCGGTTATCCCTAATAATAACAGAATGGCAACAATCCTCAATTGCAACTAGAAAACAGAAGACACACAAAAAGTGCATCATATACAAGTAATGGCGAGATTACAAATGGAGCGGTATTTTGTGTTTTTGCTAGGATTTTCATTTTTGCGCTAGGCGAGTTGCGCTGGTATTACAAGTTGAAAGTAAACTGTTTTTTCCCCCAAATCTTGCTTAAAGTCAAAATTTGCGATCTTTTTTTGCATTCCCCCATAGAAGTCAAAGGAGAAAAAAAAGTGGGAAGCAACCCACTCTCGCGCAAACACTATAGCATTTTCTCAATTGGGCTAACCCGATATGAAAATATGAATATTTCATATTCTAATGTTCTTAACATAACGGAATATGTTCTGTCACGGATACCAGACAGCTAAGGCTACCCCCAACCCCCCTACAACCTCACCCCTGTTGTTTCTCAGTGGTTTTGGGCTCCTCAGAGCAACCACAATCTCTGGAAGCTTGTTTTGAGGAGAGCTGGTGTATGACCAGGAAAACCCTTCTAGGCTGGCCGGGCTTCTGGAACTCCCGGTTGGCCGCCTCACAACAGACACCCGTCTAACTCCTCTCAGGCTGGCCGGGCTCCTGGAACTCCCGGTCGGCCACAGGACAGCAGTACACCCGCTAAATTTACCCCTGGTCGCTCCAGCAGCCCTTTGCCCCAGAGCTCCACTCTTTTGGGGATTGGTAGCCCCTAGGGAGAGCAAGAGCTGTGGCATTTATCAGAGGGGAGATCCTTTGGGAACTGGGGGTTTTGGACACCCCTAACCCCATAACTTCAACGGACTGTAACTCCGGTCCCCAGTAACAAATCATGCTGATTTTTGGACTGTGGCATCTGGGGACCGAGAGCTTTAAAATGATCCACCGGGATCACCCGAAACCACCACCCCTAGATATTGGGATTATGTGAGACTGTGGCTCCTATGGAGGTGCCGGGCTGTCTGGAGGGGCGGGAATGGTGGGAAAATTGTGGGATTGTCCTTTGTGTTATCAAGATGAGCTGTGTGTATAAAAGGAGTTATGTTTTACAATAAAATGAGTTCTTGTTTAACCTGAATGCTAGTCTGTCTAGTTATTTGGGTTGGCTTCAGCTAAAATCACTTTCCTGGGCTACATAGCAGCCTGTTCCAGGCAGAGAAAGGATCATCAGGCAGAGCTACCCAGTCTGGGTAGCTGGAGTCTGCCACAGGGTGGGACCCTGGGTACTGATGCTGTCGGGCATCAGGGGTGGCTACAGGCTGTGGTCACTTGCCAGCTACATAGCTGTAGTCAGCAGGGAGGAAGCAGGACCCGTTTGGTGGAGCTACCCAGTCGGGGTAGCCATGGTATCCGTCACATTGGTTGGCATGGAAGCCGAGTACCTAAGGAGAGTAAAGGAGGCACTGACCCAGCTGGACGATCCTGGTTCTCAACTGGATCAGCTGAGCTGCAGAAGCATTGTCCGCCGGCAACTATAGAGGGAGAGGCTTCAACAAGAAAAGGATTGTGATGGAAAGGTCCTCCCCACAGATGATGAGAGGTACTGGGTCTGGTGGGACTTGTGAAAGCTTTTCCTGGGAGAGCAGCCCATGGAGGAATGGCTATCAGATCTAGATCGACTGGTCCGGGCAGAGATGTGGGTGGAGGACGGCTATCGGGACCTCAGATTGCTCGCTATGCAAGTACGGCCATGGCTGGAGGATTGCTCCCCCACAGAGGGCTTTGGCTTCGGCGGCCCTGGGTTACTATTGGAAAAGTTGACAGAAGACCCAGAATTTGGGAGCGGGGCGGAACTGAGAGTAACAAACATTGTCCACTCCCGAGAGCAGCTGTTGGATCTCTCGGGGGTACCCTGGCTGGTATCCGATATGGTATCGCTTATTGTCCAAGAATGGGGGCTGGAAAAGGCATACAAGAGGCTGCTAGACCGAGTTCTGCAGCATGCCACGGAGTCTGCACGGAGCTGTGGTGCAGTACTCTGGGAATCATGGAGGTTGGCCTCAGATGAGTGGCAACTGAGCATAAGCGATGACGAGCTGCTAGATACAGATCAGTAGCCTGGGCCCGAGCTTATAGACCTGGACAAAGGAGCCACCCCAGCAGAAGCCACTGGCCTCTGCCCAGCACCTGTAACAGCTCCAGGAAACCAGGGAGAGGAGGAAGTAGTCCTCCCTTCCCTTACAGAGAACCCTTTGCAGGGAGAGATGGATGTCGATAACTCTTCCCAGCAGCAGAATCCCTTCCTGGGAGAGGAGACAGTCGGTCTCTCTCCCAAGCAGCAGAGCCAGGAGCCGGGAGAGGAGACATTCGGTCTCTCTCCCCAGCGGCAGAGCCATCCCCTGGGAGCGGAGGTAGTCATCCTCCCTCCACATAAACAGAACCCCTTCCTGGGAGAGGAGACAGTCAGTCTCTCTCCCCAGTGGCAGAGCCAGGAGCCGGGAGAGGAGACAGTTGGTCTCTCTCCCCAGCAGCAGAGCCATCCCCTGGGAGCGGAGGTAGTCGTCCTCCCTCCCCGTAAACAGAACCCCTTCCCGGGAGAGGAGACAGTCGGTCTCTCTCCCCAGCAGCAGAGCCAGGAGCAAGGAGAGGAGACTGTCAGTCTCTCTCCCCAGTGGCAGAGCCATCCCCTGGGAGTGGAGGTAGTCGTCCTCCCTCCCCGTAAACAGAACCCCTTCCTGGGAGAGGATACAGTCGGTCTCTCTCCCCAGTGGCCGAATCCCTTTCTGGGAGAGGAGACAGTCGGTCTCTCTCCCCAGCGGACGAATCCCTTTCTGGGAGAGGAGACAGTTGGTCTCTCTCCCCAGAGGCAGCACAGAGTTTCCCATGGAGCGGAGGTAGCAGACCTCCCTCCCCAGCGGTAGATCTCCTTCTCAGGAGAAGAGACAGATGGACTCTCCCCTCAGTAGCTTGGCAGGGTCTCTACCCTTTTCTTGTCCCAGAGTATTTCTCACCGGGGGCAGGCGTTGCATTGGGCAAGGAGGATAAAGCTTATGCAGTTGGTGCCACATGTTTGGGTACCTGAGCTTTTCCTGCCACACCAAGGAGCAACCTCCCCCTCTGGTCTGGGGTGGGAATACAGCTGGGAAACCTGCACTGGCTTTGTTTGTGGGTGGGTCAGCCAGTTCTCAACAGAGTGTCACAGAGGGAGACAGTTTGGCCATGGAACTTAAGGACACTGGAACTTATGGAACAGCAATTGTTTGGGAGACGGCCTTAGCAAACTTGTTTGGGACTTTGCATTATGTGACTATTCCTGCGCCAGCAGAAACCTCCCAGGATGCCCCAAGCTCAGGAGAGATGGGATAACCTCTCCCAGCAACCGAGAAGTGGAGGGCCACCGTCGGACAGCCCCAGGCCGACCCGTTAAGGGTCTAGTTGGGTCTGCTGAACTGGAGGGGGGGAGATGTCACGGATTCCAGACAGCTAAGGCTACCCCCAACCCCCAAAGCTTGTTTTGTGGAGAGCTGGTGTATGACCAGGAAAACCCTCCTAGGCTGGCCGGGCTTCTGGAACTCCCGGTCGGCCACCTCACAACAAACACCCGCCTAACTCCTCTCAGTCTGGCCGGGCTCCTGGAACTCCAGGTCGGCCACAGGACATCAGTACACCCACTAAATTTACCCCTGGTCGCTCCAGCAGCATATATATATATATTTATTTATATATAGGTAAGGATTTATACAGATATATAAAATAATATCTATTTAAAAACACATAGAACATATTCTGTTTTGTGCAGAACATTGGAATGTGAAATATTTAAGTAAATACACAGTTAAACATATACAAACAAATACATCCTTAGCAATCTATCTGTATGTATCTCTATGTTAAAGTACTTTGGCAGGGTTTTTTCCCCTAACACCTGAGATCTCATATCTTTTTTTTACCAATTTTTATTAGATGTTATTATGAGTGTAACTATACTGTGTAATGTCTTTTTAATGTGTTTTATGCCACTTTTTATTTTTAGAAAACAGTTAACCACAGCTCTGAGATCGCGGTAAGGATTGAAGCGCAAATCACGATTGTGCTAGCGCTCTCACTCAAGTTGTAATAGCAGCAAAATTAAAACTGCTTGCAAAAAGACGTTATCACTTGAGCAAAAACATTTGCGCCTCACTTGTAATCTAGTCCTACATGTATAACATCTAATATAAAAGTGGAAGGAAATAGCTGTACTCACAATGAATGGAGACTCACCTCCAAGTATTTGTAAAATATATAAATGTCTGGCCCCTTAAACTTACTAAAACCAGTGACTCAGGAGCTCATGTGCGATCTCCAGAGAAAGTGCCAGAAAATCTTCATAATAATATTAAAGGAAATAATCCTATAAAAACGGCAGCAAAATAGACAAAAAATTTTTTTTTTAAATTACAAAAGCAACACCATTTTGTCATCAAATAGTAACTGTGCATTAAAAATTGCAGAAATATGCTGCCTTTAACCCACCACAGAGGTTGTGTTTTCTTCTTTTCACTTGTTATTTGGTCAGGGGTACCCACACTTTTGCATACAACTGTATATTGCTTAATGTCAGAAGCACAAATGACTGCTAATGCGATAATTATATGGTATACTTGTTGTGCAGATAATTTACATGTTTATCATAATATATTACGCATACAGCAAATTGCCACAGAGATAATTGCCCTTTGAGTGCTAACCTCTACCCCGAAAGCACAGGCCCACATCTTTTCCAACACATGTTGATCACAGATTGTACCTGGTGACGCTTGAAAGTGTCATTAATTCAATACTATTTATTGTATTTATATATTTATTTTCTTATAATTATTATTTCTAATAAATGCAGTTATTTACAAATAAGCATACAGAGGGGACTCAAGACGTGCTGCAAACAATAGGAAATAATTGTTTATATTTTCTTAATAATAATAAAATACTTTTATCCTTGATATATATTAGGATTTGATTCTAAAGAAATTAAATGGTAGTGAATAACCACTAGTAAAAAAAATGGATGATAAATATTTTTTATGGTTTGAAGTAAAGGAATTGCTCCTTTAGTAAAAACAAATATGATAAAGTACACATAAAAAGAAATACAGTGTGTTAAAAAACAGCAAACAACTTACTTTTTTCTTGCTATATGAACATTTAGGAATTTTCAGTGTAGCAACTGTGTGCAGCTAGATAAGAGAGCAGACATTACAGAACTGAAGTTCTATTTTCATATATTTTTATTGCAGCAAAAGCCCTTTACTGAGCATGGGCAAGAAACGGACTACAGTTAGAGCAGATGTCCCCTAGCAACCACATCAAAGTAAAATCTCCTCCTTGCCTTCCTGTACCGACCACAGTCCCCTTGTGGGGTTGTGACAGGAAGTAACAGACCTGTAACAAATTAAAGGACTAGCAAACACAGTAGATTTGCATAATTAACAAATGCATGATAAAAAGACAATTCAATAGCACTTAATCAGAACTTCAAATGAATAGTAGATTTTGTTCTGACAAATTTCAAAGTTTGCGGGTGGAATAGCTACACTATGGAAATTATGTAGGAAGTGAGTGAGTGGAAAGGATGGAGAGGGTGTTAGGAGATTTGGGAAAGGGATCTGTGAGGGGGAGCTAGGTAGGTTTTTTAGGGGGGCAGCTACACTACGGAAAAAATGGGTTGATTTAAAAAAATTTTTTTTAAATTGAGCCCAATTTTACTGGGTACTGGCAGACAGCTGCCAGTACCTAAGATGGTGCCTAACAGTTAGAGGGGGAAGGGTTAGAGAGCTGTTTGGGGGGGGGGGGGTCAGGGAGGTTGGGAGGTAAGGAGGGATACTCCCCTGGAGAAAATGTATATAATTTTTTTTTTAAATAAAAAACTCATTTATATTTATACTGGCAGACTTTTTGCCAGTACTTAAGATGGGGGTGAACGTTGGGGGGTGGGGGAGGGAAGAGAGCTGTTTGAGGGGGGGTCAGGGAGGGATCAGGGGGTGGGATGTGTCAGGTGGGAGGCTGATCTCTACACTAAAGCTAAAATTAACCCTACAAGCTACCTAATTAACCCCTTCGCTGCTTGGCATAATACAAGTGTGGTGCGCAGTGGAATTTAGTGGCCTTCTAATTACCAAAAAGCAATGCCAAAGCCATATATGTCTGCTATTTCTGAACCCAGAGAATCATTTATAACCATTTGTGCCATAACTGCACAAGCTTTTTGCAAATAATTTCTGTGAAAATCCTAAAATTGTTAAAAAGTTAACGATATTTTTTATTTGATCGCATTTGGCGGTGAAATGGTGGCATGAAATATACCAAAATGGATCTAGATCAATACTTTGGGTTGTCTACTAAACAACAATATGTACATGTGAAGGGTTATTCAGGAGTTCCTGACAGATTTCAATGTTACAATGTAACTATCGATAATGTTTTTTTTTTTTTTTAAATTGGTTTGAAAATAGCAAAGAGCTACTTGTATTTATTGCCCTATAACTTGCAAAAAAAGCAAAGAACATGTAAACGTTGGGTATTTCTAAACTCAAGAAAGTACATTTGATGGCGAGAAAATTGTATATAATATATGTGGGTACAGTAAATGAGTAAGAGGAAAATTACAGCTAAAAACAAACAGCCCTGGCCCTTAAAGGGACACTGAACCCACATTTTTTCTTTCGTGATTCAGATAGAGCATGCAATTTTAAGCAACTTTCTTATTTACTCCTATTATCAATTTTTCTTTGTTCTCTTGATATCTTTATTTGAAAAGAAGGAATCTAGGCTGTTTTTTTGGTTCACGACTCTGGACAGCACTTTTTTATTGGTGGATGAATTTATCCACCAATCAGCAAGAACATCCCAGGTTGTTCACCAAAAATGGGCCGGCATCTAAACTTACATTCTTGCATTTCAAATAAAGATACCAAGAAAATGAAGAAAATGTGATAATAGGAGGAAATTAGAAAGTGTCTTAAAATCTCATGCTCTATCTGAACCACAAAAGAATAAATTTGGGTACAGTGTCTCTTTAACGGTATGAAAAATTGTCTGGTCACTAAGGGGTTAAATGAAATAATGAATTAATTAAAATAATAACTGCTACTATTAATGAACAACTTTACAAGCAACATTACTGAAAACATACAGCTAACAAGATAACATTATATACAAGGCATAATCAGCTTTTTTTCTTTTTTTTATTGTTAGGCCAGAAGACTGTATCTATATATGGCCCTTTTTATTTTATATTTTGATAGGTGTTTCTTCTACCTCACACACCCTATAACACATTTGATGATATAAATATAATATTCACAACAGATATCACTGTTGATAAATTTGTCTTTATTTTAACTAGGTAGTTAGTAACTATTTAATAACTATTCTACCTAGTTAAAATAAATACAAACTTTCCTGTAAAATAAAAATAAATCCTAAACTAGCTACAATGTAACTATTAGTTATATTGTAGCTATCTTAGGGTTTATTTTACAGGTAAGTATTTAGTTTTAAATAGGAATAATTTAGGTAATGATAGTAATATTTATTTAGATTTATTTAAATTATATTTAAGTTAGGGGGTGTTAGGTTTAGGGTTAGACTTAGGTTTAGGGGTTAATAACTTTAATATAACTTTAATATAGTGGCGGCGACGTTGGGGGCGGCAGATTAGGGGTTAATAAATGTAGGCAGGTGGCGGCGATGTTAGGGCCAGCAGATTAGGGGTTAATAATATTTAACTAATGTTTGTGAGGTGGGAGGGCGGCGGTTTAGGGGTTAATATGTTTATTATAGTGGTGGCGACGTTGGGGGTGGCAGATTAGGGGTTAATAAGTGTAGGTAGGTGGCGGTGACATTGGGGGCAGCAGATTAGGGGTTAATAAATATAATGTAGGTGTCGGCGATGTTGGGGTCAGCAGATTAGGGGTTCATACATATAATGTAGGTGGCGGCGGTGTCCGGAGCGGCAGATTAGGGGTTAAAATGTTTATATTAGTATTTGCGATGCGGGAGGGCCTCGGTTTAGAGGTTAATAGGTAGTTTATGGGTGTTAGTGTACTGTTTAGCACTTTAGTTATGAGTTATATACTACGGGGTTGTACAATAAAACTCATAACTACTGACTTTTAAATGCGTTAGGACTCTTGACAGGGTAGGGTGTACCGCTCACTTTTTGGCCTCCCAGGACAGACTCGTAATATCAGCGCTATGGAAGTCCCATAGAAAAAAGACTTTACGAAGTTTACATAAGTCGTTTTGCGGTAAGGCCAAAGAAGTGTGCGGTCACCCTAAACCTTCAAGACTCGTAATACCAGCGGGTGTAAAAAAGCAGCGTTTGGACCTGCTTTTTTACCCTAACGCACAACTCGTAATCTAGCCGATTGTCTTTCCAAAACAATGGAAATCTATCTTGTTTGAGTAAAGTATTAAAATATTTCAATTTGCGGAAGGGAAGTATAATCTGTAACTGTGTATCATTTCTACTTCAATTTTCAAATATCTCTCTTCTAGATCACTTTATTTTGCTATAATCTTATATTCAAGGTCTTTATTAAACAAACAGACTACATCTTTTTTTCATTTGGTGGATGGGGTTGCTATTACCTCCCTTACCCAATTAGGAGCCAGATTACAAGTGAAGCGCAAAATTGCGTTTTTACAAGCGCGATATTTGCGCTCCACTCATTATACCGGTGCACACAATTTTGCACTGGTATCTGAAGTGGCCTGCATTGTTAATGTGACATCACGTTCCCAATTGCATGGAAGCTTGCGCTCATTAGAGAGTGTTTCCATAGGCTCCAATGGGAGCCTCGTTCTCATGCCGTAAGACACGGCATGAGAACTAGCGCAGCAAAGGGGGTAAGTCAGTCAGGGATGGGCAGCAGATTGTAAATATATATGTATATAAATATATACATTTATACTTATGTGTTAATATGTGTATATACATATATATTTATGTGTTAATATGTGTATTAGTGATGTCGCAAATCTAAAAATTTGGGTTTGCGAACGGCAGACGCGAACTTCCGCAAAAGTTTGCAAACGGGCGAACCAGGCGAACAGCCATAGACTTCAATAGGCAGGCGAATTTTAAAACCCACAGGGACTCTTTCTGGCCACAATAGTGATGGAAAAGTTGTTTCAAGGGCACTAACACCTGGACTGTGGCATGCCGGAGGGGGATCCATGGCAAAACTCCCATGGAAAATTACATAGTTGATGCAGAGTCTGGTTTTAATCCATAAAGGGCATAAATCACCTAACATTCCTAAATTGTTTGGAATAACGTGCTTTAAAACATCAGGTATGATGTTGTATCGATCAGGAAGTGTAAGGGTTACGCAAGCTTCACAGTGCGCAGTGTAGGTGATATACCTGCCCTGACCATGCTTTGCAGACCAGGTATCAGTGGTCAGATGGACCCTTGCCCCAACACTGTGTGCCAGACATGCCATTATAGCAGACTTATATGGCTTTGGCGTTGCTTTTTGGTAATTAGAAGGCTGCTAAATGCCACTGCGCACCACACGTGTTTTTTGCCCAGCAGTGAAGGGGTTAATTAGGGAGCATGTAGGCAGCTTGTAGAGTTAATTTTAGCTTAAGTGTAGTGTAGTAGACAACCCAAAGTATTGATCTAGGCCCATGTTTGTATATTTCATGCCACCATTTCACCGCCAAATGCGATCAAATAAAAAAAAATTGTTCACTTTTTCACAAACTTCAGGTTTCTCACAGAAATTATTTACAAACAACTTATGCAATTATGGCATAAATGGTTGTAAATGCTTCTCTGGGATCCCCTTTGTTCAGAAATAGCAGACTTATATGGCTTTGGCATTGCTTTTTGGTAATTAGAAGGCTGCTAAATGCCACTGCGCACCACACGTGTTTTATGCCCAGCAGTGAAGGGGTTAATTAGGGAGCATGTAGGCAGCTTGTAGAGTTAATTTTAGCTTAAGTGTAGTGTAGTAGACAACCCAAAGTATTGATCTAGGCCCATTTTGGTATATTTCATGCCACCATTTCACAGCCAAATGCGATCATATTTTAAAAAAACTTAAATTTTTTCGCAATTTTAGGTTTCTCACTGAAATTATTAACAAACAGCTTGTGCAATTATGGCACAAATGGTTGTAAATGCTTCTCTGGGATCCCCTTTGTTCAGAAATAGCAGACATATATGACTTTGGCGTTGCTTTCTGGTAATTAGAAGGCCGCTAAATGCTGCTGCGCATCACACATGTATTATGGCTAGCAGTGAAGGGGTTAATTAGGTAGTTTGTAGGGAGCTTGCAGGGTTAATTTTAGCTTTAGTGTAGAGATCAGCCTCCCACCTGACACATCAGACCCCCTGATCCCTCCCAAACAGCTCCCTTCCCTCCCCCACCCCACAATTGTCCCCGCCATCTTAAGTACTGGCAGAAAGTCTGGCAGTACTAAAATAAAAGGTTTTTAAAAAAATAATTATTTTTTTTAGCATATTTACATATGCTGTGGTGTAGCATCCCACCTTAGCCCCCAACCTCCCTGATCCCCCCCAAAACAGCTCTCTAACCCTCCCCATCTGCCTTATTGGCGGCCATCTTGGGTACTGGCAGCTGTCTGCTATTATTTCACAGTCAAAAAAATGTTGTTTTTTTTAAATGTACACTACTGTTACACCAGATATGAGTGGTGGCACTGGGCAAGTGGGCACAGTATACGCTGTGAGCCTGACACACACGCTGGCAGGCAGGCAACTGCAATTAGATTACACAGGAAAAAAAAAAAAAAAGCAGACTGATGTTCTAGCCCTAAAAAGGGCTTTTTGGGGTGCTGTCCTTACAGCAGAGATCAGATGAGTCCTTCAGGACTGTAGTGGACACTGAATACACTAGCCAAGCTATCGATTTCCCTATTAAATCAGCAGAAGCTACACTGTCCCTCCTCTCACAGAGGCCTAGATTTGGAGTTCGGCGGTAGCCGTCAAAACCAGCGTTAGAGGCTCCTAACGCTGGTTTTGGCCGCCCGCTGGTATTTGGAGTCAGTGATTAAAGGGTCTAACGCTCACTTTTCAGCCGCGACTTTTCCATACTGCAGATCCCCCTACGCCATTTGCGTAGCCTATATTTTCAATGGGATCTTTCTAACGCTGGTATTTAGAGTCGTTTCTGAAGTGAGCGTTAGAGCTCTAACGACAAAACTCCAGCCGCCTGAAAATAGCAGGAGTTAAGAGCTTTCTGGCTAACGCCGGTTTATAAAGCTCTTAACTACTGTACCCTAAAGTACACTAACACCCATAAACTACCTATGTACCCCTAAACCGAGGTCCCCCCACACCGCCGCCACTCGATTAAAATTTTTAACCCCTAATCTGCCGACCGCCACCTACGTTATACTTATGTACCCCTAATCTGCTGCCCCTAACCCCGCCGACCCCTGTATTACATTTATTAACCCCTAACTTGCCCCCCACAACGTCGCCGCCAGCTACTTAAAATAATTAACCCCTAATCTTCCGACCGCAAATCGCCGCCACCTACGTTATCCCTATGTACCCCTAATCTGCTGCCCTAACATCGCCGACCCCTATATTATATTTATTAACCCCTAATCTGCCCCCCTCAACGTCGCCGACACCTGCCTACACTTATTAACCCCTAATCTGCCGAGCGGACCTGAGCGCTACTATAATAAATGTATTAACCCCTAATCCGCCTCACTAACCCTATCATAAATAGTATTAACCCCTAATCTGCCCTCCCTAACATCGCCGACACCTAACTTCAATTATTAACCCCTAATCTGCCGACCGGAGCTCACCGCTATTCTAATAAATGTATTAACCCCTAAAGCTAAGTCTAACCCTAACACTAACACCCCCCTAAGTTAAATATAATTTTTATCTAACGAAATAAATTAACTCTTATTAAATAAATTATTCCTATTTAAAGCTAAATACTTACCTGTAAAATAAATCCTAATATAGCTACAATATAAATTATAATTATATTATAGCTATTTTAGGATTAATATTTATTTTACAGGCAACTTTGTTATTATTTTAACCAGGTAAAATAGCTATTAAATAGTTAAGAACTATTTAATAGTTACATAGTTAAAATAATAACAAATTTACCTGTAAAATAAATCCTAACCTAAGTTATAATTAAACCTAACACTACCCTATCAATAAAATAATTAAATAAACTACCTACAATTACCTACAATTAACCTAACACTACACTATCAATAAATTAATTAAACACAATTCCTACAAATAAATACAATTAAATAAACTAGCTAAAGTACAAAAAATAAAAAAGAACTAAGTTACAGAAAATAAAAAAATATTTACAAACATAAGAAAAATATTACAACAATTTTAAACTAATTACACCTACTCTAAGCCCCCTAATAAAATAACAAAGCCCCCCAAAATAAAAAATTCCCTACCCTATTCTAAATTAAAAAAGTTACAAGCTCTTTTACCTTACCAGCCCTGAACAGGGCCCTTTGCGGGGCATGCCCCAAGAATTTCAGCTCTTTTGCCTGTAAAAAAAAACATACAATACCCCCCCCCCCAACATTACAACCCACCACCCACATACCCCTAATCTAACCCAAACCCCCCTTAAATAAACCTAACACTAAGCCCCTGAAGATCTTCCTACCTTGTCTTCACCATCCAGGTATCACCGATCCGTCCTGGCTCCAAGATCTTCATCCAACCCAAGCGGGGGTTGGCGATCCATAATCCGGTCCAGAAGAGGCTCCAAAGTCTTCCTCCTATCCGGCAAGAAGAGGACATCCGGACCGGCAAACATCTTCTCCAAGCGGCATCTTCGATCTTCTTCCATCCGGAGCGAAGCGGCAGGATCCTGAAGACCTCCAGCGCGGAACATCCATCCGGACCGACGACTGAACGACGAATGACTGTTCCTTTAAGGGACGTCATCCAAGATGGCGTCCCTCGAATTCCGATTGGCTGATAGGATTCTATCAGCCAATCGGAAATTAAGGTAGGAATTTTCTGATTGGCTGATGGAATCAGCCAATCAGAATCTAGTTCAATCCGATTGGCCGATCCAATCAGCCAATCAGATTGAGCTCGCATTCTATTGGCTGATCGGAACAGCCAATAGAATGCGAGCTCAATCTGATTGGCTGATTGGATCAGCCAATCGGATTGAACTTGATTCTGATTGGCTGATTCCATCAGCCAATCAGAAAATTCCTACCTTAATTCCGATTGGCTGATAGAATCAGCCAATCGGAATTCGAGGGACGCCATCTTGGATGACGTCCCTTAAAGGAACAGTCATTCGTCGTTCAGTCGTCGGTCCGGATGGATGTTCCGCGCTGGAGGTCTTCAGGATCCTGCCGCTTCGCTCCGGATGGAAGAAGATCGAAGATGCCGCTTGGAGAAGATGTTTGCCGGTCCGGATGTCCTCTTCTTGCCGGATAGGAGGAAGACTTTGGAGCCTCTTCTGGACCGGATTATGGATCGCCAACCCCCGCTTGGGTTGGATGAAGATCTTGGAGCCAGGACGGATCGGTGATACCTGGATGGTGAAGACAAGGTAGGAAGATCTTCAGGGGCTTAGTGTTAGGTTTATTTAAGGGGGGTTTGGGTTAGATTAGGGGTATGTGGGTGGTGGGTTGTAATGTTGGGGGGGGGGGTATTGTATGTTTTTTTTTACAGGCAAAAGAGCTGAAATTCTTGGGGCATGCCCCGCAAAGGGCCCTGTTCAGGGCTGGTAAGGTAAAAGAGCTTGTAACTTTTTTAATTTAGAATAGGGTAGGGAATTTTTTATTTTGGGGGGCTTTGTTATTTTATTAGGGGGCTTAGAGTAGGTGTAATTAGTTTAAAATTGTTGTAATATTTTTCTTATGTTTGTAAATATTTTTTTATTTTCTGTAACTTAGTTCTTTTTTATTTTTTGTACTTTAGCTAGTTTATTTAATTGTATTTATTTGTAGGAATTGTGTTTAATTAATTTATTGATAGTGTAGTGTTAGGTTAATTGTAGGTAATTGTAGGTAGTTTATTTAATTATTTTATTGATAGGGTAGTGTTAGGTTTAATTATAACTTAGGTTAGGATTTATTTTACAGGTAAATTTGTTATTATTTTAACTAGGTAACTATTAAATAGTTCTTAACTATTTAATAGCTATTGTACCTGGTTAAAATAATTACAAAGTTGCCTGTAAAATAAATATTAATCCTAAAATAGCTATAATATAATTATAATTTATATTGTAGCTATATTAGGATTTATTTTACAGGTAAGTATTTAGCTTTAAATAGGAATAAGTTATTTAATAAGAGTTAATTTATTTCGTTAGATAAATATTATATTTAATTTAGGGGGGTGTTAGTGTTAGGGTTAGACTTAGCTTTAGGGGTTAATCCATTTATTAGAATAGCGGTGAGCTCCGATCGGAAGATTAGGGGTTAATAATTGAAGTTAGGTGTCGGCGATGTTAGGGAGGGCAGATTAGGGGTTAATACTATTTATGATAGGGTTAGTGAGGCGGATTAGGGGTTAATAACTTTATTATAGTAGCGCTCAGGTCCGCTCGGCAGATTAGGGGTTAATAAGTGTAGGCAGGTGTCGGCGACGTTGTGGGGGGCAGGTTAGGGGTTAATAAATATAATATAGGGGTCGGCGGTGTTAGGGGTAGCAGATTAGGGGTACATAGGGATAACGTAGGTGGCGGCGGTTTACGGAGCGGCAGATTAGGGGTTTAAAAAAATATGCAGGGGTCAGCGATAGCGGGGGCGGCAGATTAGGGGTTAATAAGTGTAAGGCTAGGGGTGTTTAGACTCGGGGTACATGTTAGGGTGTTAGGTGCAGACGTAGGAAGTGTTTCCCCATAGCAAACAATGGGGCTGCGTTAGGAGCTGAACGCTGCTTTTTTGCAGGTGTTAGGTTTTTTTTCAGCTCAAACAGCCCCATTGTTTCCTATGGGGGAATCGTGCACGAGCACGTTTTTGAGGCCGGCCGCGTCCGTAAGCAACTCTGGTATCGAGAGTTGCTTTTGCGGTAAAAATGCTCTACGCTCCTTTTTTGGAGCCTAACGCAGCATTTGTTTGAACTCTCGATGCCAGAGTTAATTTTATGGTGCGGCCAGAAAAAAGCCCGCGGAGCGTTAACAGCCCTTTTACCGCCGAACTCCAAATCTAGGCCTAAGAATGCAGCTTCCAAATGAATCTAAAATGGATGCTGTCCAAGAGGTGGGAGGGTTTGGGAGGGAGGGTCTGCTGCTGATTGGCTGTAATGTGTCTTCTGACTGTGAGGTACAGGGTCAAAGTTTACTCAATGATGACGAATAGGGGGCGGATCGAACATTGCATATGTTCGCCATCCGCGGAGAACGCGAACATGCTATTCGCCGGCGAACTATTCGCAACATCACTAATGTGTATATACATATATATTTATATGTTAATATGTTAATATGTGTATATACATATATATTTATATGTTAATATGTGTATATACATACATATTTATGTGTTAATATGTGTATATACATATATATTTATATGTTAATATGTGTATATACATATATATTTATATGTTAATATGTGTATATACATATATATTTATGTGTTAATATGTGTATATACATATATATTTATGTGTTAATATGTGTATATACATATATATTTATATGTTAATATGTGTATATACATACATATTTATGTGTTAATATGTGTATATACATATATATTTATATGTTAATATGTGTATATACATATATATTTATATGTTAATATGTGTATATACATATATATTTATGTTTTAATATGTGTATATACATTTATATTTATATGTTAATATGTGTATATACATATATATTTATGTGTTAATATGTGTATATACATATATATTTATGTGTTAATATGTGTATATACATATATATTTATGTGTTAATATGTGTATATACATATATATTTCTATGTTAATATGTGTATATACATATATATTTATGTGTTAATATGTGTATATACATATATATTTCTATGTTAATATGTGTATATACATATATATTTATGTGTTAATATGTGTATATACATATATATTTATGTGTTAATATGTGTATATACATATATATTTATGTGTTAATATGTGTATATACATATATATTTATGTGTTAATATGTGTATATACATATATATTTATATGTTAATATGTGTATATACATATATATTTATGTGTTAATATGTGTATATACATATATATCTATGTGTTAATATGTGTATATGCATATATATTTATATGTTAATATGTGTATATACATATATATTTCTATGTTAATATGTGTATATACATATATATTATATTTTCCCTGATCCCCCCCAAAACAGCTCTCTAACCCTCCCCATCTGCCTTATTGGCGGCCATCTTGGGTACTGGCAGCTGTCTGCTATTATTTCACAGTCAAAAAAGTGTTGTTTTTTTTTAAATGTACACTACTGTTACACCAGATATGAGTGGTGGCACTGGGCAAGTGGGCACAGTATACGCTGTGAGCCTGACACACACGCTGGCAGGCAGGCAGGCAGGCAACTGGAATTAGATTACACAGGAAAAAAAAAAAAAAAAGCAGACTGATGTTCTAGCCCTAAAAAGGGCTTTTTGGGGTGCTGTCCTTACAGCAGAGATCAGATGAGTCCTTCAGGACTGTAGTGGACACTGAATACACTAGCCTAGCTATCGATTTCCCTATTAAATCAGCAGAAGCTACACTGTCCCTCCTCTCACTAAGAATGCAGCTTCCAAATGAATCTAAAATGGATGCTGTCCAGGAGGTGGGAGGGTCTGGGAGGGAGGGTCTGCTGCTGATTGGCTGTAATGTGTCTTCTGACTGTGAGGTACAGGGTCAAAGTTTACTCAATGATGACGAATAGGGGGCGGATCGAACATTGCATATGTTCGCCACCCGCGGAGAACGCGAACATGCTATTCGCCGGCGAACTATTCGCGACATCACTAATGTGTATATACATATATATTTATATGTTAATATGTTAATATGTGTATATACATATATATTTATATGTTAATATGTGTATATACATACATATTTATGTGTTAATATGTGTATATACATATATATTTATATGTTAATATGTGTATATATATATATTTATATGTTAATATGTGTATATACATATATATTTATGTGTTAATATGTGTATATACATATATATTTATGTGTTAATATGTGTATATACATATATATTTATGTGTTAATATGTGTATATACATACATATTTATGTGTTAATATGTGTATATACATATATATTTATGTGTTAATATGTGTATATACATATATATTTATGTGTTAATATGTGTATATACATATATATTTATGTGTTAATATGTGTATATACATATATATTTATGTGTTAATATGTGTATATACATATATATTTATATGTTAATATGTGTATATATATATATATTTATATGTTAATATGTGTATATACATACATATTTATGTGTTAATATGTGTATATACATATATATTTATATGTTAATATGTGTATATACATACATATTTATGTGTTAATATGTGTATATACATATATATTTATATGTTAATATGTGTATATATATATATATTTATATGTTAATATGTGTATATACATATATATTTATGTGTTAATATGTGTATATACATATATATTTATGTGTTAATATGTGTATATACATATATATTTATGTGTTAATATGTGTATATACATACATATTTATGTGTTAATATGTGTATATACATATATATTTATGTGTTAATATGTGTATATACATATATATTTATGTGTTAATATGTGTATATACATATATATTTATGTGTTAATATGTGTATATACATATATATTTATGTGTTAATATGTGTATATACATATATATTTATATGTTAATATGTGTATATACATACATATTTATGTGTTAATATGTGTATATACATTTATATTTATGTGTTAATATGTTTATATACATTTATATTTATGTGTTAATATGTTTATATACATACATATTTATGTGTTAATATGTGTATATACATATATATTTATATGTTAATATGTGTATATACATCTCTCTCTCTCTCTCTCTCTCTCTCTCTCTCTCTCTCTCTCTCTTAATATGTGTATATACATATATATTTATGTGTTAATATGTGTATATACATATATATTTATGTGTTAATATGTGTATATACATATATATTTATGTGTTAATATGTGTATATACATATATATTTATATGTTAATATGTGTATATACATATATATTTATGTGTTAATATGTGTATATACATATATATTTATGTGTTAATATGTGTATATACATATATATTTATATGTTAATATGTGTATATACATATATATTTCTATGTTAATATGTGTATATACATATATATTTATATGTTAATATGTGTATATACATATATATTTATGTGTTAATATGTGTATATACATATATATTTATGTGTTAATATGTGTATATACATATATATTTATATGTTAATATGTGTATATACATATATATTTACAGGGAACACACACAAACTAAAAGACCCTTTATTTTGGGGGTATTTGGTGCACTTTTAGAAAATTAACCAGATATCTGATCTCTGGTTAATTTTCAGAGAGCTTGTTATGGCTGGTTATTTATTGCACGCACACAAACAGGCGAATTTGCCAATTTGTGGGCGCGCGATACATTAGCTCTCCACTTGTAATCTTGCCTTAGATCTTAATTTGGCAAATGTTTGATAATAAGCTTTCTTTTAACAGGGTAGGTTATGCCACCCACATTCCATGACAAAAGTTTAAAACTTCTCTCATTTAAAAAAAGAAGAAAAGATACATTAAAAACAGACAGGCACAGTATGTATATTTTAAGATATGGGTATAGTCACAAACCTGAGAGGGGAGAGGAGCGGAGGAGAAGAAGAAGGAAGAGGGAAAAAATAAATACAAATACTAGCTACAACTGTTATAATTCATATTAGAATACAAAGAGAAATTGTGATTAACTTGTGTGGTTTCTTATGCACAGAAACCTACCTGGACTTTTATTTTCACAAGAAAATCTGAAGCCTCATTCACATTTTCTATAAATGACAAAATGGAGTCATACATTATTTTAAGTTTATCAGGATATAAGCGTGGCCTGAACACCTATGTTGATTAGTTGGGTGCATATCGGGGCTATCTCTTGCCTTTTCTCAATGCAGAAATCCTAGAACAATAAATTATGATCTTGGTTGATTTTAAAAGGATTGGATTTCCTATAGAAACTCAAAGCATTTAGCTTATCTTGAAAATTCAAAAATTTGATCATAATTGGTCTCTTTTGTGGTGTGCTCTCAGTGGCACTATTCTGTGTGCTCTTTCAATTGGTATTGGTGTATTTCCTATCTGTATACCAAGGGCTTGAGGTAGAGTAAAAGAAGCAAACTTCAGAAGATCTTGAAATTCTAAAGTCTCAGGAAGGTCTTTAACTTTAAAAGGGACATGAAATCCCAAAATTTTTCTTTCATGATTTAGATAGAGCATGCAATTTTAAACAACTTTCTGGTTTACTTCTATTATCTAATTTGCTTTATTCTCTTGATATTATTTGCTGAAAGCATATCTAGATAGGCTCAGAAGCTGCTGATTGGTGGCTGCATATAGATGCCTCATGTGATTTGCTCACCCATGTGCATTGCTATTTCTTCAAAAAATGACATCTAATGAATGAAGCAACGTAGATAATAGAAGTAAATTGGAATGTTGTTTAAAATGGTATTCTCTATCTGAATTATGAAAGAAAAAATGTGGGTTTAATGTCCCTTTAAGGTTATTTCATCGTGAGCAATCTTCTAGGTCATTTAAAGGGACAGTCAATTCAAAAAATGTTATTGTTTAAAAAGATAGCTAATCACTTTATTACCCATTTCCAAGTTTTGCACAGAAAACATGGTTATATTAAAAACACGTTTTACCTATGTGATTACCTTGTATCTAATCCTCTTCTGACAGCCCCCTGATCACATGACTTTTTATTTATAATGTAGTGACTTGTATTTAATTATTGCAGTGTCATCCACAACCCACAGATGTGAGCACAATGTTATCTATATGGCTCACATGAACTAGCACTCCCCTGTTGTGAAAAGCTTATAAAAAAGCATGTGATAAGAGGCTGTCTTTAGTGGCTTAGAAACAGACATTTAGCGGTTTAAAGGTTATAAAGTATATTAATATAACAATGTTGGTTGTGCAAAGCTGGGACCCAGCTTAAAAACAAATCTTAGATTCTTGCACCTGGGTCCTGTGGTTTCTAGTTACGCCTCTGTGTGTGTGTATATATATATATATATATATATATATATATATATATATATATATATATATATATATATATATACTTTATATTAGAAGTTCCCCTTTTTTATTAGTCCCATACCTAGTGGAAGCCTTTAATGAAATACAAAATTGTAACTGTATAGATATAGGTTTATGCAGGAGAGTGTGACTTTTATAACTTTAAAGGACCAGTAAATACAGTAGATTTGCATAATCAACAAATGCATGATAAAAAGACAATGCAATAGCACTTAGTCTGAACTTCACATGAGAAGTAGATTATTTTTTGACAAATTTCAAAGTTATATCTATTTCCAATCCTCCTGTATCATATGACAGTCAGCAGCCAATCACAAATGCATATATGTATATTTTGAATTCTTGCACATGCTCAGTAGGAGCTGGTGACTCAAAAAGTGTAAATATAAAAAGACTGTGCACAATTTGTTAATGGAAGTAAATTGGAAAGTTGTTTAAAATTACTGGTCTATCTGATCATGTTTAATTTTGACTTAAGTGTCCCTTTAAGCTTAAAGGTAAGTGATTCACAGCGTTAATGTCCCAACAGTAGTTGACATATATACCATCAAGCTATTCCTATTGATATAAGAAGTATAGACAATAAAGTATTTCCGTTTCTCTCTGTATAAAGTATGTATAAAGAGATTGTTGATGTAGCGGCTGATTTCTCAGCATATGAAAACCATGTCATTAAGAGAACATAAACAGACTTTTTGTGCAAGTATTAGGCCAATCTGTGCTATAGACGATCTATCAGCCTTATAGAGATAAAGAAATAGTTTATGTGGATATAAAAATCTCCTTTTACATCATATAGACATTCCAAGTTGTATATAAAATATTTACAAAAGAAAGAACTGTAGGATAAGGGCAAAAATATTTTCCAATGGAAAGGACTGAATATTTTGTTTTACTATATTATAACCCTTGCAAAGGGTTACATCAATAACTGCAAACACTTGCAAGTACACAAACAAATACACACACTAAAACAATCAAACACTTTAAAGAAATGAAACAGGAAGGAAGTTTAGTAGAACAAGAACCAAAAAATTGATTTATTTTGGATGTGCATCTTTTTACAAACGTAAATAGCACATTGTGGACCAGATTACGAGTGTAGCTCTATCGTTAGCGCAAGGAGCATAAACGCGATTGCGAGATCACGGTGTTCTTTTAGCTCTAATCAATATATCAAGAGGCGCACTATTTAAAATTACCATGAATTTGCGGTAATTTACGCTGCCCAAATTTTATATGCCATGAGCAGCAATGTTTACTTGTATTACAAGTTTAAAGTAAATGCTCTAAACCAATTGCATTTAATGTGCAAACTTTTTAAAGAGTTTGGGTAGAGGAACCCGTTGCACTAAACTACTCTATTAACCCCTAAACAGCCACACCCATCACATCACAAACGATCCCACTACACTATTAACCCCTAAATAGCCACAACCCCATTACAAATGACCCCACTGTACTATTAATCCATAAACCGCCACAAACCTCATTGCAAAATACCCATTTACACTATTAACCCCTAAACCATCACAACCCCCATTGTAAAATATCCCTTTACACTATTAAGCCCTAAACCGCCACAACCCCAACCACTAAATACCCCCTAACACCTACAAAAAAACTAACTTTACCTGAAAAAAAACTACTAACATTACATGAAAAAAGCAACCATTAAAGGGGAAAAAAACTACGATTACAGAAAATAAAAGCAAATTACCAAAAATAAAAAAAAGTTATGCCTATTCCAAAACTAAAGCCCCACTAAATAAAACAACCAACATCAAAATAAAAACCCTACACTAACACTAAACTATAAGCAATAGCCCTTAAAACATGATTTAGCTCTTTTTCAATAAAATAAATACTAACATTCTACAAGTACTCCCCCCCCCCAAAAAAAAAAAGGCCATCTAAAAGAACCTACTCTAAAAATTGCCCTGTAAAGGGCATTTAGTTGGGCAGTGCTTTAATTTTAGAATAGGCATAACTGCTTTTTTATTTTTAGTAAAAAGAAATTCTGTAATGGTATCTTTTATTCAGGTAATGTTAGTTTTTTTTGTTTTTTTTCAGGTAAGGTTAGGTTTTTTTTAAATTTTCAGATAAGGTTAGGTTTTTTTTATTTTCAGTTAAGGTTTTTTATTTTCAGCTAAGGTTAGGTTTTTTTTATTTTCAGTTAAGGTTGGGTTTTTTATTTTCAGTTAAGGTTAGGTTTTTTTGGGGAACCTTAGGGGGTGTTAGGTTAGGGGGGTTAGTTGGTTAGGGGGTTTAGATGTTAGTCTGTATGTTGCAGTAGGGGTTCCGGCAGTTTAGGGGTTAATAGTGTAGAGGGGTAACTTGTGATGGGGATTGTGGCGATTTAGGGGTTAATAGTGTAGTGAGGACTTTGCAGTGGGCTATGTGACGGTTTAGGGGTTAATAGTGTAGTGGGGACCCTGTGGTGGGCTATGTGGTGGTTAAGGGGTTATTACAGTAGGGGGCTATTGGCGATTCGGGTTAGTGCGCAAGTATGGATGTTAGGTTTTTCCACTTTTCTCTCTCTGATAAAGTCTAAGGGAGAGTACATTTACATGGTCACAATATTCTAACTTCTGCTCTTCGTAATTGTAAAATGTGCACTACCCAATGTGCACAAAGAGCAGAATTTGAGCGGAGTTAGCGTGCTAGCGATAATTAGCGCTCCACTCTTAATCTAGCCCTGAATCAGGAAAAACTGTACATACATTTAGTCCAGGCTGGCTGTTAGCCCACCCGAGGAAGCACTGAGCAGACTCAAGCTTGGTTTGTGATATCTATAATTATTGTAGACATACAATTTTTGTTTCACGGTAATATAGGCTACTAATGTCGTCTATAGAGAAAAGAGTTCCTCATTCCTAGCCCCTCAGTTCTTAACTACAGTATTTAATTTCTCTACAATAGAAAACCTTCTCTAGACTGAGCATCCCATATGGGTGGAGCTGCTACAAACGCATGGGACTGAGAGCAGATCAGTGGCACAGTAACACAGCTGCTTCTGCGGATACATCACCTACTAGTAAGTTACAAATCTTTATTTCTCTCTTTTTCTGCATTTTTAGATATTATAAGTTATATGTATCTGAACAGAAATAATTTATATTCACTGGCATTCTTTATATGTTAAAACTTGGCAAGCCAATGTCTATTAACAATAACAGAATGTTTCAAACTATGAGCTGTAAAACAACTTTCTAAGGAAATGTACTTTGCATTAGACAGATTGATAGATAGATAGATAGATAGATAGATAGATAGATAGATAGATAAAATGATTGGTTATACTATGATCACAAAGCCAGGATTCTAATTTAAAGATGAATTCATATACCCATTACAGTCAGCCACCAAAATGTATGATTTACATATATATATGTATATATATATATATATATATATATATATATATATATATATATATATATATATAGCAATGTCATAATATTTACAATTAATTAAATGGTATTGAATATCAATTCTTAAGTCTTGATATATATAATAATAATATTTTATATCTAAATAATAAATATATGTATGTGTATATATATATATATATATATATATATATATATATATAACATAAAAGTGCACTCCAATGGCAATCTTTTTCCAAATTCAGTCACTTTATTGTGAACATTTTCGAACCTACAGGTCCGTCCTCAGACTGTTTTTGTCTGAGGACAGACCTGTAGGTCCGAAAACATTCACAATAATGTGACTAAATTTGGAAAAAGATTCCCATTGGAGTGCATTTTTTTGTTTTCTATTGATTCCTGTTTGCTGCACACAGGGTTATTGCTCATACAAGTCTGGAGTGTGATCTGTTTAGATATATTATATTATTTTTATATATATATATATATATATATATATATATATATATACACAGGTATATATACACAGCACCTGGAATACATTAATACATTACTAGATATTAAATATAAATATATATATATATATATATATATATCAAGACTTAAGAATTGATATTTGATACCTGTCATTGCTAGGGTTAAGCGTACTCTGATAGAGAACTGCATAAAAATATGCCCAGCGAGTAATCTTAGAAACGTATTATGTGTTGTGGTCAGATATTAGATCAGACCCCATATCTCTGCAAGCTACTGTCAGCTATATACCCATACTATATGTCAGTTCAGACTCCATACCCTGCAATTCTGTCAATTACGTGCCCACATGAGACCTCAGATCAGAACCCACTGCCCTTAATTGGGCAGCCAGTAGAAAGACTGTCTTGTAAAATACTAAATACTTGGCAATCCTAGACATTAAACATTTTAATTAAAATAGACACAAAAGTAATTTGAATGATTAAAATAACTCAGAAATTGTTGTCACCACCAAGTTACTCACCTGTGCTAATGCAGGGGCATTATTCATGTCTCTCTCTCTACGGATCCCTAAGGGCATGCTTATCTGGTGCTTTGAACTCAACAGAATTTTTAATTCATTCAAGGGACAATGGCTGTAAAAATCTATTCCCAGAGTTATTTTTGTATATAATATAGCTGTTTCTGCTAATTGAAACCGCCCCCTCTTCTGCATAAGACCCAATACACAACCAGGAGTCTGTAGAAATCTATATATATATCTAAAACTTTGGGTCTTGGTTAGGAGTCTGAAAATCAGCACAATGTTATTTAAAAATAAGCAAAACTATACATGAGCTGACATCATTTACAAAATATTTATTCAAAGAAAATTCTAGTGTATAATGTCCCTTTAAGTACTGAAGGTGGGGATACAACAGGGCAAAATCAGGTATTTAAAATGAACTAATAAAGGTAAAGCAGGTAAAATATATAGGGCTAGATTACAAGTGGAGCACTAATTTATGTCTCGTCAGAAAACTGGCAAATTCGCCTGTTTATGGGCGCACAATAAATATCCAGCCATTACATGCAACTGGTCATTGCTACCGTGAACTTGCAGCAGCAATTAGCACTCAAAAAAAAAATGTAACTGCACTAGGCGGTTTTGGGGGCTAAAGTTGGCAGCTGTAGGGTGTTAAAAAAAAAAAAAAACGACACTGAAAAGTGCCTTTACATTGCGGTTTATGGTTAATGTGTGTTCACAGTAAATATATATGTATATGCTAATATACATATATATTTATGTGTTAATATGTGTATATACATATCCATTACAAATTCAAGTTCCAAGATTCTACGCTGTCTAATATTGTCGATGTGAACTGTTCCTGCCACTTTGCGGACTATAAGAGCCTGTATCTAAAAGGCCACTAATGGGAAAGATTTACTCCACAATTCATCCATGAACTGAATGGACATTGTGACCTGTTTATTAGAGGCCTCTAAGGGTGCAATAAATAGGATTATATCCTATTAATAATCCTATATACCAATTTGGGACTCAGAATTGTTTTTGTATTGTTGCCATTTATCATATGGAAATGGAATTTATATTTGAGTAATATAAATGATACATTTTTATCAGCAACCTGGTTTACCGACTGTTCCTTCAACCTTGTTAAATTTAATTTTTTGTTAAATACTTATGTGCTGGGTTAAGAATCACTATTTTGATCTTTTTTCTTTGCAATATATATGTATATATTCATATATTTATATATTTACAATCTGCTGCCCATCGCTGCATGACTTACCCCCTTCTCTGCACTAGGTTCTCAGACATGTCTCACTGCATGAGAACGAGCCTATGGAAGCTGACTCTCATGAGCCCAAAGCTTCCCTGCAATGCGAATGCGAGGTCGCTTTTGCATGGCGTGGTACTTGCAATACTAGTGCACATTCGCGGAAGCAATAATTTGAGCTCAACTTGTAATCTAGCCCATAATTGTGAACACATTAGAGGGGAAACAAATCTAGAGTACACTGTCCCTTTAATCTGTTAGCTGCGTAAGAGGTTTGATATATATTGCAATGTGTTTCAAAACTATCGGGCAGAATAGTGATTAAATGTGTCTGTGGATGTATAGAAATATACAGAGATATAAACACAGTGCATATATACAATTCCATTTACTAAAACTATGAGAAAACATGGGTTTATACTTAAAAGATTATCATTTTACTTGATAGCTGTATTAGTGAATGCATGTTTGTATCACATGAAAAATAGAATAAACTTGATATCTTAATGGGGCATTAGACACCTTTTGCTTTTGTATAAAAATTGTGCTTTATTCCACACTCCCTAGAAAGGCCAAAAAGCAAAATCTGTATCCCAGGTTTATAAAATGCTGCACTTTGCCTAAACAGCTATTGCTTTGCATTTGCAGGTTACAGGATTTGCTTTTTGGCCTCTCTAAGGAGTGTTAAAGGGACACTGAACACAAATTTTTTTCTTTCGCGATTCAGATAAAGCATGACATTTTAAGCAACTTTCTCATTTACTCCTATTATCAATTTTTCTTTGTTATCTTGCTATCTTTATTTGAAATGCAAGAATGTAAGTTTAGATGCCGGCCCATTTTTGGTGAACAACTTGGGTTGTTCTTGCTGATTGGTGGATAAATTCATCCACCAATCAAAAAGTGCTGTCCAGAGTTCTGAAACAAAAAAAGCTTAGATGTATTCTTTTTCAAATAAAGATAGCAAGAGAACAAAGAAAAATTGATAATAGGAGTAAATTAGAAAGTTGCTTAAAATTACATGCTCTATCTGAATCACGAAAGAAAAAATTTGGGTTCCGTGTCACTTTAAGCAAGCACAAGTTTTATAGAAAAGCAAGAAGCATCATTACTTGTTCTTTTAAAGAGAAATTAAAGGGACAGTCAAGTCCAAAAAAAACTTTCATGATTTAAATAGAGAATGTAATTTTAAACAACTTTCCAATTAACTTTTATCACCAATTTTGCTTTGTTCTCTTGGTATTCTTAGTTGAAAACTAAAACTAGGAGGTTCATATGCTAATTTCTTAGACCTTGAAGACTGCCTCTAATCTGAATGCATTTTGACCACTAGAGGGCATTAGTTCATGAGTTTCATATAGATAACATTGAGCTCATGCACGTGAAGTTACCCAGGAGTGAGCACTGATTGGCTAAAATGGATGTCTGTCAAAAGAACTGAAATAAGGGGGCAGTTTGCAGAGGCTTAGATACAAGGTAATCACAGATGTAAAAAGTGTATTTCTATCACAGTGTTGGTTATGCAAAACTGGGGAATGAGTAATAAAGGGATTATCTTTCTTTTTTTCAACAACAAAAATTCTGGTGTTGACTGTCCCTTTAAACTCATATGAGCAGAATAACTGTAGCAATTGTTTGCAGTACGATATAGTTAAAAAATGAGCTTTTTTATATATGCTAAGCTTTGAGATCAACTCATTCTTTTAAGATCCCAGAGCAAAACCTGTAAAACAAACACTGATTGGTCTATAGCACTGGTTTTCAAATCTGCTCTCAAACCTACCTAACAGGTCAGAGTTTCAGGAATACCTTGGGTAGGAGCAGGTAAAAACACCATGTTTACTAATCAGCTAATTATTTCACCTTTGCTTTAGTTCAGATATCCTCAAAATCAGGCCTGTTAGGGAGGTCTGAGGACAGGTTTGAAAACCAGTGGTCTATAGTCACGCACTTGAATGAGAAACGAAAGAGTGCATAGTGTGTGTACCAATCAGAGTGTCTGTATCATCACATATTGACTCTGGGGTTTTTGAAATCAAGATAATCTAAAAGCTAAGTAGATAATATATATACCATATAGAATATATAATATATTGCAGCGATATTGTTTGAATTAGGCTGCAGACATGGGGGCCCATCTATCAAGCTTCGAAAGGAGCTTGACGGCCGTGTTTCTGGCGAGTCTTCAGACTTGCCAGAAACAGCAGTTATGAAGCCGCAGTCACAAAGGCCACTGCTCCATAACCTGTCCGCCTGCTCTGAGCAGGAAGACAGACATCGCCGGAAATCAACCCGATCGGGTTGATTGACACCCCTGCTGGAGGCCGATTGGCCACGAGTCTGCAGGGGGCGGCGTTGCACCAGCAGCTCTTGTGAGCTGCTGGTGCAATGCTGAATACGGAGAGTGTATAGCTCTCTGTATTCAGCGAGGTCTGGAGGAATTGATCCGCACTTTCGGATCAGGTCCGCCAGACTTTGATAATTAGGGGCCAAATAGTCTTTTTAATGTCATTCCTTTCACATCTCTATGAATGATTCAGCAAGGTCCTTTTATAAGGCAGACAAATTCCATCTCAATGCATCTTATTAAAGGACCAGTAAACACAATAGATTTGCATAATCAACATATGCATGATAAAAAGACAATGCAATAACATTTACTCTAAATTTCAAATGAGTTGTAGATTTTTTTTCTAACAAATTTAAAAGTTATGTCTATTTCCACTCCCCCTGTACCATGTGACAGCCATCAACCAATCACAAATGCATATACGTATAGTCTGTGAATTCTTGCACATGCTCAGTAAGAGCTGGTTATTTAAAAAGTGTAAATATAAAAGACTGAATATAATGGTTTATTTGAATATATCCATAAAATTGTGTGCTACAGAAGATACTGACTTAGCATATCAGTAACATGCAACTTCCAGAGTAACTGTTTCACTACTTGCAACGTGACAATGTAGGTAGTCATAGTATCTTATGGGTCCAGGCTACAATAGAAGCAGACTAGGTGACCACCTAAGGGTGCACCTATGAGGGGCGAAAATTTGGTGCAATTGTTTTGCTGCCTAACATGGGCTTCATAGACGGGGACATATGTAGTGGCATAATGGCTAAAATGGGAGGGGACTCCCCTTAACCATATGGAGGCAGAGCGTGCAGGTCAGTAAAGTTATTGCACATCTTAATTACAACTGATGAATTAAACTCCATCTAAAATATCCCTTACAGTCAAGATCTGTTTATCCAAAGGTGAAATATTACTATCAATTTAAGTCACAATTGTACAGTACCACATGTCTTTTATCTACTCTACAAACATACATAACTATTCATTAAAGAGTATAGATGACCATAATCATTATTCAGCACATGTCCTATTTCAGTGTATGGATACTTACAGTGCAGTGTGTTCATTTTCAGTGTATAAACGTTCGGCATCATTATGCAGTACACAATGCTCACTATCAGTGAATAGGCACCCATCACCATATACAGTGCAGCCTGTTTATTAGTGTATAGATGTCTTGCATTATCATTTAGTGCAGTGTTGTGTATAGTTGTGTATAAATGTTCATTATCATCACTATAAAATGACACTTATCCAAGTTACACCTGCCCGTTCCCCCCGCCAAAATGTAATCTATTTTATAGCAATTATTTTTCAATAGCCAAATTCCACTCAACATTTGCCTTATTTGGAGGAATGAATCTGGGCTTTTATCTACAGACAGTAAGGCTAGTCACTGCCATAGAGTTAGTATAAAGCAAAATTGTTTAGCAGTTACTATCTGATAAAGACAACTAGGGACATATACTGTATGAAGCAGAGTTAGCCTTGAGAAGTCAGCAGGTGCATTTCAATTTCTGAGAATTAGAAACAACTCCATTTTTAGAGCTAACTTACATGAAAATGGGAAAATAAAATAATAAAAATATATTGTACAGTTGTCTCATTACACATTACTGTACCTTTAAGAAGCATTAATGGCAGGGTATATCATTTCTTGGAGTATGGGCAGAAAAATATGTCTGCCTGTCTAGCCAGTCCTAGTGCTGGCCCTGGATGGGACTTCTGTTTGTGTGAATTATAGGCTGATATGACCTAAGTATAACACGTTGGACTTCACTCATAAAGTGTACCCATAAATAATAATTTAGGACATCTATGAATGTATTTTCCTTTCAACACAAATAAGTCCAATGGGACAACTGACATTTAAAACGGTTTACTTTTGTTCATATGAAAATTAGAAAACAAATCTAACACAAGAGCTGGATTATCCGTTTCTGACAGATGTCACTAAATGAACCAGTAATGTGTAAATACCGCAGCTGCAATTGTCTGAGCCATAATGCTGCAGGCTACAAAATCCAATCCAAATAGGGAATATGATAACAGGCAATTATCACATCCTTATTGTTCTACCCTTCTTTTCATTTATTGTTTATTATCAGAATCTACCTCTTTGATTAGATGCAAAGGACAGTTTATTTGACACAGCAACAGATATATTTTAAAGGGAAATTGAAGTCTTTTTTAAATCTAAAAATGTATTTTAGTTTTAGTTTTTTTGTTTTATTGAAAACCTCATATTCTTCTGCGAAATGTTTTCTTGTCATATGTACATAGGTATGTCCCTTTCCAACAGCAAATAAGAAGCAGTTGTCCTTACCTGCCAGTGATGATTATAAAGAATTACTAAACCAATAATGCATTATTATTTTCAATTTAAAGGGTCGTTCTACTCCAGAATTTTTATTGTTTAAAATGATAGATAATCCCTTTATTACCAATTCCCCAGTTTTGTATAACTTACACAGTTATATTAATATACTTTTTACCTCTGTGATTACCTTGTATCTAAGTCTCTGCAGGCTGCCCCCTTATTTCAGTCCTTTTGACAGACATGCATTTTAGCCAATCAGTGCTGACTCATTAATAACTCCACGGGAGTGAGCACGTTATCTATATGTCCCACATGAACTAGCACTGTCTATCTGTGAAAAACTGTAAAAATTAACTGAGATAAGAGGCGCCCTTCAAGGGCTTAGAAATTTGCATATGAGCCTACCTATGTTTATCTTTCAACAAAGAATACCAAGAAAACAAAGCAAATTTGATTATAAAAGTAAAATGTTGTTTAAAAGTTGTTTATGATTGTATGTCCTATCTGAATCATGAAAGTTTAATTTTGACTAGACTATCTCTTTAAACAACAATTAACTAACAAGTCAACTGAAAAATAAAAGGGGGGTGCCACATGGCGTACTCTGTGTTGTACAAATATACCCCAAAAAGATAACCCTGCAAGTAGATACTCACGTGTGGTCGTACACCAACAAATGGTCTCTATGAACTGGCTGGGAGCAGCCAAATAAACAGTTTTAAAGCAGCAGCAGTGTAACATTAAAACTTTTATCGAAAATCTTGTTAATACAAAATGAAAAACAATATGTGCAGAGCATAGAACATCTGATCTTTAATCTGCATGATGATAGAAAATGTTTGAATACAAGGTCCTTTTAACCAGATGGGTTACGTGTCAGTACGTGTGTTAGTCTGACAAAATATCCTACTTTCCAACTGTCCCGTATCTTGTGGGATTGTCAAGTTTTGGGCGGTCTGTCCCACTACCCACTCGCATCAGTTGATTGTCCCCTTTTTAAAGGGACATGAAACCCAAAATTTTCCTGTCATGATGTAGATACAATTTTAGGCAACTTTCCTTTTTAATTGATTATAAAATGTGCTTAATTCTCTTCTCTTGGTATCTTTTTTTTAAGTTGCAGCACTACTGGGAGCTATCTGCACACATCAGGTGAGCCAATGAAAAGAGTCATATATGTGAAGCCACCAATCAGCAGCTAGTTTCCAGTAACGCAATCACTTTTTTTTTTTAAGTTGCAGCACTACTGGGAGCTAGCTGCACACATATACATCTCCACCTCAGCACAAACGCATACACACCTACAGATGAACACACACACATACATATACACTGCAGCTACACTCACATGTATACAGTACCCTCACTACGAATACATAGAACTTTCTATGGAGAAACATCTCTCCCTATGATATTTGACTGCAATCTTTGAATTTTAATCAGTTATTTGAAATCTTACTAAATATAAAAGGGTCTTAGTACTTAAAGGGACATGCAAGTCAAAATTAAACGTTTACATTTCAGATAAAAAATGCAATTTAAAGATACTTTTCTATGTACTTTTATTATCAAATTTACTTTGGTTCTCTTTGTTGAAAAGCATAACTATGTAGGCTCAGACGCAGCAATGCACTATTATGAGCTAGCTGGTGATACAAATGGGAGGGGATTCCCCTTTACCATATGGAGGCAGAGCGTGCAGGTCAGTAAGTAATAGTGCATCTTAATTACAACTGATAAATTAAACTCCATCTAAAATATCCCTTACATTCCTGTGTTCTGGTAAGGGACCAAACCTTTCAAAAGAGCGAACCATGTCACTTCCTGTGACGTTTCATCAGCTGTTGCACTCATTTTGCCCCTAATGCGCATGCGTGCCAGCGTCATCACATACCTGGCCGCATATGTCACTGTGAAACTATTTAGACTTGTGAAATTCTGAAACCTTTCTACAGCGCATGAGTGGGCTTTTCTATCACAAATGGGGGGGGGGGTTATGGAACGATGTTTATTCAACACTGTATGTGAATTATGGTGTGAAACAGGAATAAATGTATACTTATTTAAAAATATTTATATATAACCTCAAACATGGAACGATGTTTATTCGTCCCTGCATGATAAATAGCCACTCGGCTATCGCCTCTGCATGACGTATTTTAAAGTAAACATAAAGTGAAGTGCTTTGAATGCACGCCTTCTTGTTTGTATGTGTTTGAGGTTATATATAAATAAATATTTTTAAATAAGTATACATTTATTTCGGTTTCACACCATAATTCACATACAGTGTTGAATAAATATCGTTCCATAAACCCCCCCATTTGTGATAGAAAAGGCCACGCATGCGCTATAGAAAGGTTTCAGAATTTCACAAGTCTAAATATTTTCACAGTGATGTATGCGGCCAGGTATGTGATGACGCTGGCACGCATGCGCATTTGGGGCAAAATGAGTGCTACAGCTGATGAAACGTCACAGGAAGTGACATGGTTCGCTCTTTTGAAAAGTTTGGTCCCTTAACAGAACACTGGATCTGTTTATCCAAAGGTGAAAGATTACTATCAATTTAAGTCACAATTGTGCGGTACCACATGTCTTTTATCTACTCTACAAACATACATAACTATACATTAAAGAGTATAGATGACCATAATCATTATTCAGCACATGTCCTATTTCAGTGTATGGATACTTACAGTGCAGTGTGTTCATTTTCAGTGTATAAACGTTCGGCATCATTATGCAGTACACAATGCTCACGCACTTTAAATGATGTGATAAAGCCCCAAACTTCTCTTTTTCCACTTATGACGGAGTACCCCAAGACATTTTTAAATTTAATATTGATTTTGTGCTTGGGTAAAACATACTAAAATTACCTGACGCTTTATTGGATGATTTTATGCTATATTAATTGACACTTTACCTATCTTTTATAGCCCATTACCAGTGAGCAATTTACATTAACAAAATTGTAATTTTCAGTTTACTTTTATTATCTAATTTGCTTTGTTTTCTTGGTATCTTTTGTTGAAAAGCATACACAGGTAGGTTCAGAAGCAGCAGTGCACTGCTTGGAGCTAGTTGCTAATTGGTGAATGCACATATATGCCTCTTGTGATTGGCTCACCAGATGTCTTCAACTAGCAACCAGTAGTGCATTGCTGCACCTTTAAGAAATAGAATAGAATAGAGAATAAAAGTAAATTTGATAATAGAAGTAAATTTGATAATAGAAGTAAATTGGAAAGTTGTCTAAAATTGTATGTTTTATTTGAAATATGAGAGAAAGATTTTGTTTTATGTCCCTTTAATTTACACAGTTTTTGTTTTGTTTTTAAAAAAATGTAATTCTCCATCTGAAGTAAAAAACAACGTTAGAGTACGCTGTTTTCAAGATGGTTCTGTGGTGATTTGGTATAAATTAGTTTTTCTTTTAATGTTTGTAATTAATTTTTTAAAATTAAGTCTGTCATGTTTTTGCTGTTTTAATTAGTCAAGCCAAGTCACATTTACAGACCCACCTTCCTATCATTCCCATAACATAAGAAATGGAGAGATATTTTTTTTCTTCACAGGGTAGTTTTGTGTTTGTGATACCATAATTATGTATACACAAACTGTGACTATAATGTTACCTTTAATTATTGGTTTAAATTACCTTCTAGAGCTTATTTATATCGGTAATTACTTGATATATATTCTTAATGGTACCCTGCATCTCCTTTAGTTTTGCAATGTTTCAATGATCTTGAATGCTTTAGGGTGTGTGTGTGCATATTTTTGTAATGTATATCAATGAGACTTCAGTTGGAGTTTTTCTGCAAATAAATATATATATATATCTATATCTATCTATAATATATATATATATATATATATATATATATATATATATATATATATATATATATATATATACATATACATACACACAGTATATGTGTGTGTTTGTGTGTATATATATTTGGGTCTTTAGATGCTGGTAGATTTTCGGTTAATTTTCAGTAACAATTTGCTTGTGTCACTATTAGGGCGTGCCTGTATGCATATTTTAGGAATCATGACATAATCAACATGTTAGCTAGTTGTTATGTTACTGTAGGGCTGACACTTGTTTACAAAGCAACTGCCTGGTGTGGTTTTTGAGCCCATCACCAAGATTAAGTCCTCCCTAATGCTCCACCATTTTTCCTCTCTTTCCACGTATGTAACCTCTAGATCTAAGTTGTCTAGAGGGCCACAATGCAGCTCTCCATTTAATTTGTATTTAGCCATTCACTACACAGAACTAAATGCACTATAGTACTTTGGTATTGAAATATAAATATTCATTTTCAAGTAGCAAACATACTTATTTACTTATTTATTGTTTAGAAGAATAGAAGACAGTTAATTGTAGGAAACCTAGTGTGTTAGGTTCAGCACCCTGGATAATGCTTGTTTATTGGTGGCTACATTTAAAATTCATTTCACAAAGAAAAATTGATAATATGAGTAAATTAGAAAGTTGCTTAAAATTGCATGCTCTATCTGAATCATTAAATAACTTATTCTTACTTATTATGCATTTATTTATATTAAAGGGACAGTCTACACCAGAATTGTTATTGCTTAAAAAGATAGATAATCCCTTTATTATCCATACCCTAATTTTGCATAACTAACACAGTTATATAAATACACTTTTTACCTCAGTGATTATCCTGTATCTAAGCCTCTGCAAACTGCCCCCTTATTTCAGTTCTTTTGACAGACATCCATTTTAGCCAATAACAGTGTTATCTATGTGAAACACATGAACTAACACCCTCTAGTGGTGAAAAACTGTCAAAATGAACATCCTAGGTTTAGCTTTCAACTGAGAATACCAAGAGAACAAAGCAAAATTGGTGATAAAAGTAAATTGGAAAATTGTTTAAAATTATATTCTCTATCTGAATCATGAAAGTTTATTTTGGACTAGACTGTCCCTTTAAGCCCTTTGTTGAAAGTCATGTATTAAATGTAATATATCACTTTTATAGATTAAAACAAACAGTTATACCTCTAATTTTTCATAAATCTATATTTCTGATATTACAAACATCCTGTTAGACTCAAAGACAACTTTTAAAGGTTTGATGGAAAATGTGAGAGATGTATTAAACATACACAATGATAATAAATAATAACATAATAATGATGATATTTGAAAGATGTGTATTTTGGGGGTAAAGTTATATTAAAACTGTGGGGTAATATGTTCAGATGCTCCAGAAAACCGAAGTAGCCCAATGGGTCCTAAGTTACCCATCAATTGTTTACTACAGAAAGTAACTTGGCTGAAGCAGTAAAGGTAGCTGAGATGTGACAGCAGTTTAGAGGTGAAAGAGGAATGCTAGAAAAAGAGGACATGTTACAAAACAGGAAGATAGAAAGCAATGTGGAAAACAGGAAGATACATTTGTAGTAGACATTAGTTCAACAAACAATAATTGGTATAGCAGACTGGGGAAGAACAGGCATAAAGGGAATCCTATTCTATTGCTACATCCTATATTTCTTAGCCAAAAGGAAGTTAGTATGTCTGTGATTTTCCTTAAAAAGCATCACTGCAAGACCTGAATCACTAATGTACATGTGCCTAGTGCACCACTAAACATTTGGGCAGCTGGCATGGTTACATGCTTTTGTATTACTAAACAAGATGAATGTACCCTGCCACACTAGTTGGGCATCTTATATGAAGTCCCCTGTGTGTAATTATAGTCTTGTGATTTGTCTGTGTTTAATCACCATAGCAATGCTATCAGGATAACAAGCTACTTCAGAGAAAACAAAGAGATATATCCAGAGGGACATTTCCCCAGAGGTCTAGGTGTATTGTTAAACCAACATCAAATGTGAAAATATGAAATACACGCAAAGATGGTTTCAAATGACAGAAATATTTATTCCAAAGCATCATCTTGTTTAAAACATATCATATACTGCTTGTATGAAAAGCCCTTAGCAACAGAAAGAAAGTTGGCCATTGTGTTTCACACATAGCTGAATAAATGTCTTCTGTACTCCTATTCATTTCTAAATATTAAATGACCAGATATACAAAAGTAAGGGGATTTTAAAATGGAGGATGAAATAATGTTTCTTAATCATGGCTCTAGAGAACTATAGGCAGTCTACAACTATAGGACAGGTATGTGTAATCAATAACAAGTGATCCCTAAGCTGACTTGCTAATCACAGGATTCCTTTAACATATGGTCTATACAACAGCCATGCTTGGCAATAAATTGTATATATTCATTAAAGCTCACTGGATTCTTTGAAGTAGCACATAGACCTTACAAGGTTGAACTTTCAGTTTTTGTAAGCTATAAGCATATTATTGCTCTTTGTGCTTCAAAATAAATATATTTATTCTATATTCAATAGAAGTTACAATTACACCAGAATATTGCATGATGATAACGTATGTCTGGGTTATATTCACTAACCCTCAGTATATATGATGAGGTAACATTTAGCTTGCCATCTTAACATAGTACACAATATTTGTCAGGCTTAATAGTCTTTGTATCATACTCCTGGGTAAGTTCATTTACAAGGTAAAGACTCTTTGCAAAGTTATCTTAAAAATACCAGCATGTTTACATGACCCTGTGGTAAGTGTTGTATTTTCGGTTGATAGGAATACTATAAAAAAATGTAACCTTTGACTTGAGCTTACGTACTATTGTAGTGATAGCATCTCCAATTAGATTAGAAGCATAGTGAAGTTGAGTCAAAAAAGAAGAAATAATTGATTAGAAAGGATGCATCTAGGTAGCACGTCTATCTCCCCTTATGTATTAAGGACATCATATTTCTAAGGGGTAATGGTCTAGGTATAGACTTAAAATATAACTTTTAATAAGAAATGTTAAGAATAACAAAGTGTGGTTTTAAAAACACAAATAGAGTTCAGAAATGCATAATCAGTATAATCTTTCTGCACTTTGGGAGATGAGGTCTACCTAGATGCATCCTTTCTAGTCAATTCTTTCTTCTTTTTTGACTCAACTTCACTAACGCCTAGATTTAGAGTTCTGCGTTAGCCGTCAAAACCAGCATTAAGGGGTCCTAACGCTGGTTTTTACCGCCCGCTGGTATTTAGAGTCAGTCAGGAAAGGGTCTAACGCTCACTTTCCAGTCGCGACTTTTCCATACCGCAGATCCCCTTACGCCAATTGCGTATTCTATCTTTTCAATGGGATCTTCCTAACGCCGGTATTTAGAGTCTTAGCTGAAGTGAGCGTTAGAACGACAAGACTCCAGCCGCAGAAAAAAGTCAGGAGTTAAGAGCTTTATGGGCTAACGCCGGTTTATAAAGCTCTTAACTACTGTGCTCTGAAGTAAACTAACACCCCTAAACTACCTATGTACCTCTAAACCGAGGCCCACCCACTTCGCCGCCACTATAATACATTTTTTAACCCCTAATCTGCCGACCGCACACCGCCGCCACCTACATTATCCCTATGTACCCCTAATCTGCTGCCCCTAACATCGCCGACACCTACATAATATTTATTAACCCCTAATCTGCCCCCCCAACGTCGCCGCTACCTTACCTACACTTATTAACCCCTAATCTGCCGACCGGACCTCGCCGCCACTATAATAAATGTATTAACCCCTAAACCGCCGCACTCCCGCCTCGCAAACCCTATAATAAATTTTATTAACCCCTAATCTGCCCTCCCTAACATCGCCGACACCTAACTTCAAGTATTAACCCCTAATCTGCCGACCGGACCTCACTGCTACTCTAATAAATGTATTAACACCTAAAGCTAAGTCTAACCCTAACACTAACACCCCCCCTAAGTTAAATATAATTTAAATCTAACGAAAGAAATTATTTTTTATTAAATAAATTAATCCTATTTAAAGCTAAATACTTACCTGTAAAATAATCCCTAATATAGCTACAATATAACTAATAATTACATTGTAGCTATTTTAGGATTTATATTTATTTTACAGGCAAATTTGTATTTATTTTAACTAGGTACAATAGCTATTAAATAGTTATTAACTATTTAATAGCTACCTAGTTAAAATAATTACAAAATTACATGTAAAATAAATCCTAACCTAAGTTACAATTAAACCTAACACTACACTATCAATAAATTAATTAAATAAACTACCTACAATTACCTACAATTTAATCAACTAAACTAAATTACAAAAAAAACAAAACACTAAATTACAAAAAATAAAAAAAGATTACAAGAATTTTAAACCAATTACACCTACTCTAAGCCCCCTAAAAAAATAACAAAGCTCCCCAAAATAAAAAAATGCCCTACCCTATTTCAAAATAAAAAGTTAACAGCTCTATTACCTTACCAGCCCTTAAAAGGGCCTTTTGCGGGGTATGCCCCAAAGAAATCAGCTCTTTTGCCTGTAAAAAAAAACATACAATACCCCCCAACATTACAACCCACCACCCACATACCCCTAATCTAACCCACCCAAACCCCCCTTAAAAAAACCTAACACTAAGCCCCTGAAGATCTCCCTACCTTGTATTCACCCAGCCGGGTATCACAGATCCGTCCAGAAGAGGGTCCGAAGTCTTCATCCTATCCGGCAAGAAGAGGTCCAGAAGAGGGTCTGAAGTCTTCATCCTATCCGGCAAGAAGAGGTCCTCCAGAGGGTCCAAAGTCTTCATCCAGGCGGCATCTTCTATCTTCTTCCATCCGGAGCGGGTCCATCGTGAAGCATCCGACGCAGAGCCATCCTTCCTCACCGACGTCCTAAGTCCGAATGAAGGTTCCTTTAAATGACGTCATCCAAAATGGCGTCCCTCGAATTCCGATTGGCTGATAGGATTCTATCAGCCAATCGGAATTAAGGTAGGAAAAATCTGATTGGCTGATTGAATCAGCCAATCAGATTCAAGTTCAATCCGATTGGCTGATCCAATCAGCCAATCAGATTGAGCTCGCATTCTATTGGCTGATCGGAACAGCCAATAGAATGCGAGCTCAATCTGAATCGGATTGAACTTGAATCTGATTGGCTGATTCAATCAGCCAATCAGATTTTTCCTACCTTAATTCCTATTGGCTGATAGAATCCTATCAGCTAATCGGAATTTGAGGGACGCCATCTTAGATGACGCCATCTTGGATGACGCCATTTAAAGGAAACTTCATTTGTCGTTAGTCCGTCGGTGAGGAAGGATGGCTCCGCGTCGGCTGCTTCAAGATGGACCCGCTCCGCTCTGGATGGAAGAAGATAGAAGATGCCGCCTGGATGAAGACTTTGGCCCCTCTGGAGGACCTCTTCTTGCCGGATAGGATGAAGACTTCGGACCCTCTTCTGGACCTCTTCTTGCCGGATAGGATGAAGATTTCGGACCCTCTTCTGGACGGATCGGTGATACCCGGCTGGGTGAATACAAGGTAGGGAGATCTTCAGGGGCTTAGTGTTAGGTTTTTTAAGGGGGGTTTGGGTGGGTTAGATTAGGGGTATGTGGGTGGTGGGTTGTAATGTTGGGGGGTATTGTATGTTTTTTTTTACAGGCAAAAGAGCTGATTTCTTTGGGGCATGCCCCGTAAAAAGCCCTTTTAAGGGCTGGTAAGGTAATAGAGCTGTTAACTTTTTATTTTAGAATAGGGTAGGGCATTTTTTTATTTTGGGGGGCTTTGTTATTTTTTTAGGGGGCTTAGAGTAGGTGTAATTAGTTTAAAATTCTTGTAATCTTTTTTTATTTTTTGTAATTTAGTGTTTGTTTTTGTAATTTAGTTTAGTTGATTTAATTGTAGGTACTTGTAGGTAGTTTATTTAATTAATTTATTGATAGTGTAGTGTTAGGTTTAATTGTAACTTAGGTTAGGATTTATTTTACAGGTAATTTTGTAATTATTTTAACTAGGTAGCTATTAAATAGTTAATAACTATTTAATAGCTATTGTACCTAGTTAAAATAAATACAAATTTGCCTGTAAAATAAATATAAATCCTAAAATAGCTACAATGTAATTATTAGTTATATTGTAGCTATATTAGGGTTTATTTTACAGGTAAGTATTTAGCTTTAAATAGGATTAATTTATTTAATAATAAAAAATTTATTTCGTTAGATTTAAATTATATTTAACTTAGGGGGGTGTTAGGGTTAGGGTTAGACTTAGCTTTAGGGGTTAATACATTTTTAGAGTAGCTGTGAGGTCCGGTCGGCAGATTAGGGGTTAATACTTGAAGTTAGGTGGCGGCGACGTTAGGGAGGGCAGATTATGGGTTAATAAAATTTATTATAGGGTTTGCGAGGCAGGAGTGAGGCGGTTTAGGGGTTAATACATTTATTATAGTGGCGGCGAGGTCCGGTCGGCAGATTAGGGGTTAATAAGTGTAGGTAAGGTAGCAGCGACATTGGGGGGGCAGATTAGGGGTTAATAAATATTATGTAGGTGTCAGCGACATTGGGGGCAGCAGTTTAGGGGTTCATAGGGATAATGTAGGTTGCGGCGGTGTCCGGAGCGGCAGATTAGGGGTTAATAATAATAATATGCAGGGGTCAGCGATAGTGGGGGCAGCAGATTAGAGGTTAATAAGTGTAAGGTTAGGGGTGTTTAGACTCAGGGTACATGTTAGGGTGTTAGGTGCAGACTTAGAAAGTGTTTCCCCATAGGAAACAATGGGGCTGCGTTAGGAGCTGAACGCTGCTTTTTTGCAGGTGTTAGGTTTTTTTTCAGCTCAAACTGCCCCATTGTTTCCTATGGGGGAATCGTACACGAGCATGTTTTTCCAGCTAGCCGCTACCGTAAGCAACGGTGGTATTGAGAGTTGAAGTGGCGGTAAATTATGCTCTACGCTCCCTTTTTGGAGCCTAACGCAGCCCTTCAGAGAACTCTAAATACCAACGTTATTTAAAAGGTGCGGGGGGGAAAAAACACGCGTAGCTAACGCACCCCTTTGGCCGCAAAATTCTAAATCTAGCCGTAAGTTTGTATATGCATTAGCAGTCTAGCCGGAAGGTCAATTATATTCAACCAGACAAGGCCTCCCCAAGTTATTAGTGTAGTGCTGTTGCAGCCTCTTTGTTAGTATCAGTTTAGATTAGAAGCCTGTTTGCCATTGCATGTGTATACTAAAAATGCTTGGAATATTAAATAGAAAGACTTTTTCTTTTCTTCCGCCGGACATAAGACATACAGAGCATACAACTATGTGCCCTATGGACCTGAGTCCAAACAGAGGTCCTTATATTCAAAACCTCACTGGCATGGAGAGAAATCACACAAATTATTTGCAATTTTTTTAAGATCTTCAATTGTAATGTAGGAGTATCTGTTTCACATAAAGAACACTATATAGCAACATAAAGATTTCCCAAGTTAAAATTTGTGTTTCTAAAAATTTTTAAGGGCCTCGCCATCCCGACAAGACTTCTTAGATCATCCCACCTGAGCGGCAAGGTTTTGAATATCAGGTCCAGAATCTGCTGCTGCTCAGATATCTGGAAGTGACATCTTTTTGACTGTGACGTGAACCTCATATTGTCCCTTTTAACTCTCTAAACTGTAAAGGGTTTTTAAATCTTTAAATGCAATATATATTATATATATATATATATATATATATACATACACACACACATGCTTTTTTAAATTTTATTTCTAGCAAATAGATTCCCTGTTGAACCTAGTTTATGACTTTATCCCTCAGGTATCTCCTAATGTCATGATTTAGAGAGATTTGTAATTTGTTAAATTACTATTATTGTTATCTTTCACTTATTAAGAGCCAGTTGGTTAACAGTGGGTGTGTAAGTTACATTAGCTATAATTAAACTACAGAAATTCTATCAACTGAAGACAGAGGCAGAAAAAAAACTGAGAAGATATACAAGATATTTTAGTCTCACGTTATCTTTACAAAGGGTAGTAGTGGAACGAATATGTATTCTAAATATGTGTTTTATTTAGAAGAGACTGAGAGGAGCATAAAAAATAGCATGATGAATGGAATAGTGATATGCATTAGAATGGGCCACAAACTATCAGGAGGGAGTTTCATTGAGCATTATAGAGTGTTCCATTTATTGGTGCAACATTTTGGAAGTGCAGAGGGAGTCAGGGAGATGATTTTATGGGAGCAGTGACAATATCTATATCTGTAGATGGCCAGAGGGGGTGAGTGGGAGTATGTTTGGAAATTAAATTTGAAGTTTAGTGTAACAGAAATTTTTGAGTGATTTATTGATGAGATTAAAAAGTTTAAGAATAATCATGTATGGGGGCCAGTCTGAGGATTTGCACAAAATGTCAAGAAGAGATGAGGAAAATTAGGCAAATGAAGCAATGCAAATGGGAGAGGTGGGTGAGGTTGCAGTAACCAATTTGGGAAATTGATGAGAATTTTTCATGTATTGTCAAAAACTCCTCCAAAAGTAATTTGGAAAAAAAAAAGGTTGCAAGTTAAAAAAATATATAGTCTTTCCAAATAAATAGTCACAAAGGCCAATAGGATTGGGAATGTTTAAAACAGGGATAGTTAATGTTTTTGAGAGTGTGTATTTAAATTAGTGCTACTTTCTACAACAAATCATACCTTTCTTATAAATCCATAATAACTTATTGATATAGAGCATGGATTGCTGCCAGTGAAACCAAACAATGTAGTGACAGCCCAAATGTAGTGGAAGCAGATTTGTTTTGAGTGTGACCTTGGCCCCTTATGCCATTTGTTTAATGTTCCTGTTCTAGAAACACAGCTTAAGCAACAACAACTTAAGTAGCTACATATGCTCAGTTAGGATATTCTTAAACCAGGCTCAACCAGATTGTGAGGAACCCAATTAAAAGGCCATAATTTTATTTCAAAAATACAATTATTCAGTCTATAAAATACATTTGAATGAAAAGTAGCAATTGGTAGTGTATAAAAATATATGTAAAAATAATGTAAATATAAAATATATTTTATATATATATATATATATATATATATATATATATATATATATATATATATATATCACCCTTACTTTAGGAAAGAGGTTTAATCATACCTCTTTAATTTATCTCTCTTTTTTAAAGGTTAAAAAATATAATATATGTGTGTGTGTGTGTGTCCCAGAGAATGTACAGTGTTCACAGCAACCAGGGTGCAAGTAAAAGGAATGTACAAAAGCACAAGGTGTGCTGCACTTACTGGATCATAATAAAAATAAAACATAACATTCATTAAGGTCTGTTAAAAAATAAACCCATAGAGGGGCTGAGCCTGACCATGCGGGTGAATGGCTACTCGTAAGTGAAGCTCCGAGCTCAAGCACCACTCTTTTGGCTCTTAATAGAGGGTGACGAAGTCTAACACCCTAATAATAGGTCGACTTAGATGGGAGAAAGCTTTGCACATGCAATGGTGGCAGATTGATTCCCTGGGATCTGACAGAAAGTGACAGTGGGCTGCTCTCCCCCTGGGAAGGTAGCTGAGCCTTAGTGATGTCCGGTTCATGAATGAATCGTTTATTTGAACCGGATCTTTTCACTGAACTGCATGAATCAGTTCACCAGACTGAATTGATTCGTTTGAAACAGTTCAGTTCCTGAGTCATCAGCAGCACTGGTAATACGATCCTAGAGTGAGTTCTGCTCTGCTAACTCCTCCTTTAATGAATCACACAGCAGAATCTCACTCTAGGATCATATTACCAGTGTTGTTGAATCAGTGTACTGTTAGCTTGCAATGAATCAGTCTGTTAACAGTTCACGGATTCAAAAGAAGTGAACTGTTTGCAAAGACTCAGTGTACTGTTAACAGACAAATTCATTGCATACGAGTTAGCTAACAGTACACTGATTTACTGATGACACTCACAGCAGTTCTCAACAGACCCCTGCATTTACCCCCTAACTACATTAACCCATTCAGCATCCCATGTTTGGTTTTATATATATATATATATATATATATATATATATATATATATATATATATATATATATATATATAACCCATTCAGCATCCCATGTTTGTGTTTTTATATATATATATATATATATATATATATATATATATATATATATATATATATATAATTTGTTGTTCTTCCTCTATATCTAAGCTAACTTTTACTTAGCAACAGCTACAAATTATATATATATATATATATAATATATTTGTAGCTGTTGCTAAGTAAAAGTTAGCTTAGATATAGAGGAAGAACAACAAATTATATATATATATATATATATATATATATATATATATATACACACACACAAACATGGGATGCTGAATGGGTTAATGTAATTGCAGGGGTCTGTTAAGAACCGCTGTGAGTGTGACCTGTTATTTGAATCAGTGTACTGTTATCTAAATGATTCATTAGAGTTACAGTACACTGAGTCATTTACATACAGCACTGCAGGAAACAAATCTGCGGCTCTACAGTTCACCTACTGAACATGAGGTAGAGCCTCTACCTCATGTTCAGTAGGTGAACTGGTGAATCGGTTCATGATCCGGTTCAGTTAATCGAACCGTCCGAAATAAACCGATTCACCCAGAAGAACCGAACTGCACATCACTACTGAGCCTGATCGAGAGCTGCGTGGTGTTACTCGATAACTGACTTGCTTCCGGAGTGCCTGGGATGGGATCCCACAGACGACTGACACTTAGACTCATGGAGCACACGTCTCAGCCTTGAAACGATAAGTCTTGTAACCCACATCAGCCACATCATCCGACTCCGCTGCAAATAATGGCGCCATGGTGGCCAACATGTAACGGCGAAAACGAAAGTAACACTCTGAGGCGCACATGGCTCAGTAAATGAGGTACAACCACGGCTCAAAGTACTACATGCCCTATTAGCACCCTTATTTACACTTCACATCACGTAAATAACGTTATGGGCTTTAATTAATTAATGTGTGACAGACTCAACAGGAGTATTTGGGGGTAAATGTTTCAGAGGTGTTTTGAACCTCTATAGCATCCGGTTGCTGGATTTCTCAATATCTATGATATACTTAATTACCAATGAACCCATAAAGATACTGATAAGGGGACAAACCTAACTCACTAGTGGCACCTTAAGTCTACCTGTCTTTTTTTTCTTCTTCCATCATAACACATATCTCAAAGGTACCAGTGCACGGCAAAGAATGGCATCGAAGCTTAAATCTAAAACAGACAGAGCAGCAAAAAAACAATCCAACTTGCCAACATCAGTCAGCAAATTCTTCCAAAGCTCCTCTAATGGCCATAATGACACAGAGACTCTTACTCAGGGTACTTCTAACCCAGTGAGCTGCCCATCGCCTACAACGACCATTACAATGGATTATGCATCGCAGATAAAAGCGGATATATCTAATCTCCCCATCAAGGCAGACTTTGATGCACTTAAAGACCTAATTTCTACGGATCTGGCAAATATGAAGAAAGATATCAATGAGATAGGGCATATAATTGAATATGTGGAGGAGTCCCAAGATACATTAAACACTTTATTTGACACTATAACCACGCAATCAAATGTGCAACATACCCAGATAGAATCCCTACAAGACAAAATTGAGGATTTGGACAATAGGGGGCGCCG